>NW_026937137.1:0-76689 GCF_032062105.1 Saccostrea cuccullata
CATTTCTCACTCGGTAAGCATGACATGCATTCAACATTGTCATTTACTATCTAAAAACAAGATGTGTTTTGTGAAACACTATGCGCCCAGCGGCAACAAAGTTCGGAAAAAGCCATTTTAGCATAGAGGTCACAGTCAAGGTCACAAGGTCATTGACCTTGGTGTCATTTGAAAGACTCTGATTAGTGGAGTATGCATACCAAATATGAAGTCTGTATTTTTCATGGTTCAAAAGTTATGGCGAAGGTTAAAGTTTGCAGAAAAAAAGCTAGTTTTAGCATATAGGCCAGAGTTAAGGTCACAAAGTCATTGAACTCGGTGTCATTTGAAAGATCGTAATTAGTGGAGTATGCATACCAAATGCAGTCTCTATTTTTCATGGTTCAAAAGCAAAGGTAAAGGTTAAAGTTCGAGACAAACAAACAAATAAACAAACAGACAGGCAGACAGAAAGGACAAAATCAATAAAGGCCCCGGATCTATCGATTTGGTCGCATAAAAATCATTTTTAAAACAAACGTTTACAAAATATAAATTGATAAATATATAAATTTTTAAACTATTCCATAGTGTGCATGTTTAAAATTGCCTGTTAAAAAGTAAATAGAACAATTTTATCAAGTGTTTATCTACACTGTATAACTATAAATTTAAAACAATTGAAGGGGTATTCTTTTAGATTTTTTTTCTAGGTTTAACAAAAAAGGAATTCATTTCATCCACGAAAAATAAAAATTTACTATAATACTACGCAAAAATTCTTCATCAGCAATATGAAAGTTTGACCCCAGAAAATGTGTTATCGTAACAATTATTTTTCTGCCAGCAAGCAAGCAGGCAAAAAGATATTTTCTTGTTGAATATTACACTCTTTAAAATCAACAAGTACTTTGCAGACCTATCAATTTCACTCATAACATCACTGATATGCTAAAAACAGAAAAAGAGGGAAAAAAATTATCGAGAAAATTCAAAGCTTAGCAATTAAATGTAGAAGGGTATAAGTATAAAGGTGATTTGTCTAAAATGACTCATCGAATACATTCAAACTTTCAAAGTTAACTGTTAACTACGAACACTTAACTTGTGATTTTATTAAATCTAATAGAATATAAATATAAATAAATCTAATCTTAAAGAACCCAACATGTGCAATTTATTTTTAGAATCATAGGGAATGAATCCTTATCTTTATGTTTTATTATTTTCTTTTACTTACATCACCGAGTCTGATGTACTTTGAATTAGGTTCCATTTTCTCAGTGGAGAAGACCATTTCACACTGAAGCTCTTTCCTGTTGTAGCTGATTCCTTTACACAGAGACAATCGGGCTCGACATTCTGTAACGCATTGCTTCTGACCAATTGTCTTCATCAATAGAATTACCGGACCAACATATCTTTCCTCATGTATCAAATCAAGACAACTGCTCCTCTGGAATAACACCAAACTTAACAGCAGCAGAATATTCTCATGCATAGTGAAGACGCTTGCTAATCATGGCCTCAAATTAATATACATGTAGTAAAGTGTCAAAGGTATAAAAATCCGTTCTTATGTTTTGCTTTAATACGCAGTGTCAATAATTATCTTTCGTTAACCACTAATACAATGACACTTAATTTGTAAAAATATTCTGAGGAAATTGATCTTGTGCCATATCTTTAAGTATTGTCGTTGACTTTGTTTGGTTAAACATCTGTTTTAAAAGCAATTATTTTTGACTGCATTATTGGTTTAAACATTGAATTAACATTTGGTTGATTGATTCTTTTGTATCTATTCATGGATCTGAAGACTATGTCATTTACTTTTACAAGAACAGCATCAAAATCAACTTATTACCTATAATTGGCTGGATGTTTGTCTTAAAGAATGAATACTGTGCTTTTACCATTGATTATTTTAACTAGATAAATAAAGTAAATGATAGTTATTGTCTTCACCGTGTCACAAAAGTATTAATTTCTGCTATATATTCTTACCAAAAATGCGCAAGTTTGAGTAGATGTAACTAATTCAAAACAAACTTCTGAGAAGTTTCCTTTTCAGATCTTGTAAAACCATTCTTTATAAAGACTTTAGTACCAAAAAATACATAGCCATCCAGCAAGGCACGCAAGTTTGTTTCGGTCGAAGTCGAGCAGGTGCTTGAAAATCTAGTCCACGGCCTAATCACTCCCCATTTTTGACAGTTTATAGAAAAAGCAGCACGTCCTAAATTTTAATAAATATGATCAATACAGGAAGTTTACATGTTGTTTTTAATCTCATAAAAAAATTCAGCTCCAGTCTCGTCTCAAAATGTCCGAATCGGAAGGGAGGATTCCGGGATTATTTTGCGTCAGCCATGATTTGACGTGAACCAAAGTGTCATACTGTTATGACACCTGCAATTAAACTTAAATTTTTTCCTTGCCGGTATATTGCTATTTTCCCGATCTATGATGATTATTTAATGTATTTCCCAAGTTTTATAAAAATCCGTCCCAAGATAGGAAAACTACGGGCAAAACTCTGTGACAGGGGGCTTCGCGGTGAACACGGATTTCTGCAAATATGGCAAAAGTTGAACTGTATGTAATGATCTTGCGCGTAAAACTTGTGCGGTTTTTTCGTTTTAATTTTTTAATGGATGCATACTGATTCGCATGAGGATGAAATATTGTTCGAAATAAGTTTGCTTTTTATAACAGGGCGAAAGAAATAGTTTTTGTCATAAGATTGGGCCGTGGGGTTAAAATGGGCTTCGAAAAAATAATTTTTATTGAAATATTATGGTGTTTTCTGCTTAATTACGATTGATTTGCCTCAATAATTATTTTTTCCGACCGGATTTCTTTATCTGTTACCAATGTGTTCCAAATAAACCGATATTTACACATATGCAGAATTTTTATTTTGCTCTGAGTGTGGTCTAAATTTTTTTAATTTATAGATTTTAAAATTATCTATGGGTCAATAATGTTAACGAGTGTGATCGCAAGGTATTTTTTAAGCTGTCCTCTAAATTTCATGCATTTCTGACAACCCGATACATCCAAATCAGGCCGTGTTGTGGCCAACATAATTTATTTTAGAGGAAATCTGGACTAATTTTCTATGCTCCATTAAACATGAACGAACAGCAATGACGGCCGAAAATGCCATTATTTCTCATTTTCCGTCTAAACTCACAAAATAAAACCTTAATTTTTAGACTACAATATTCCTGAGTACAAAAATCGGTTTAACTGCAAAGTGTCACAACAGTATTAATTTCTGCTATATATTCTTACAAAGGAATTTCAAAAAAGGATAAATAATGATAATTACTGTCGCATTTACAGTTGAGTCTGATAAATAATCATAATTACTGTTGTCTTCACTGTTGTGTCTGATAATTACTGATCGGTAGTGTCGTCATGTTGTCTGGTGAGTTTCAAACTTAGATATTTTCTAGAAAAGGCCGATTTTTGTTTATGACAATCGTGATGAATTCGACTTTTCAATCGTCAGCTTCCAAAAATATATCTTGGTCACTTACATACGGATTTAAATCTCTCAGTCGATACGACACGCAAGAGCATGATATTATGAATGTTCTATGTATGAACAATTTCTAAAATGAAGTGAATTATTGGCAAGCAAGTTGATGAATGAAAAATACCATTCTTAATAATTCATACAATTTTAGATATACAAATACTGCAGAGGTCCCAAGACCAAGAACAACAAGGTATGGGATGAAATCATTTAGGTATGAGGCAGCAAAGCTCTGGAACTCTCTACCCAATGAAGCCAGGCAGTTCCACTCATATGATCAATTTTCAAATTACATTTCAAATGCGGAGAACTAAATTGTAAATGCAGCTTCTACAGACTTCAGATTTCTATGCCTCATACCTAATTTTCAGTTTTATAGATGATCATCTTAAGTTATTATTTATTTATTTATTATTATTATTATTTTTACAGTATTGTGCTTTCTTAACCTTTCCTCCTTGTTTGTGTGCATGACTTTTGTTTTAAGTACTTGTTGTTCTCTTATGTTGACTCTTTTATTTTCTTTGTGTGTTGCTCGAATGTTTTGTCTTTTTAGCTCACCTGAGCTGAAAGCTCAAGTGAGCTTTTCTGATCACATTTTGTCCGGCGTCCGTCTGTCTGTCTGTCCGTCTGTCTGTAAACTTTTCACATTTTCGACATCTTCTCAAGAAACGCTGGGCCATTTTCAACCAAAATTGCCACAAAATATTCTTGGGTGAAGGGGTTTCAAGTTTGTTCAAATGAAGGGCCACGCCCTCATTCAAGGGGAGATAATTGGGAATTAATGAAAATTTGGTAGCATATTTTAAAAATCTTCTTCTCAAGAACCACTGTGCCAGGAATGATGAAACATATGGGAAAACATCCTCAGGTAGTGTAGATTCAGTTTTGTTCAAATCATGAACCCCGGGGGTAGGGCGGGGCCAAAATGGCCGACCAAAGTTTTACATAGAAATATATAGGAAAATTCTTTAAAAATCTTCTTCTCAAGAATGTCAAAGCCATAATTCATCATGTTTATATGGAAGCATGCTCAGGTAGTGTAGATTCAAGTTTGTTCAAATCATGAACCCCGGGGGTAGGGCGGGGCCAAAATGGCCGACCAAAGTTTTACATAGAAATATATAGGAAAATTCTTTAAAAATCTTCTTCTCAAGAATGACAAAGCCATAATTCATCATGTTTATATGGAAGCATGCTCAGGTAGTGTAGATTCAAGTTTGTTCAAATCTTGACCCCCCGGGGTAGGGCGGGGCCAAAATGGCCGACCAAAGTTTTACATAGAAATATATAGGAAAATTCTTTAAAAATCTTCTTCTCAAGAATGACAAAGCCATAATTCATCATATTTATATGGAAGCATGCTCAGGTAGTGTAAATTTAGGTTTGTTCAAATCTTGACCCCCGGGGGTAGGGCGGGGCCAAAATGGCCGACCAAAGTTTTACATAGAAATATATAGGAAAATTCTTTAAAAATCTTCTTCTCAAGAATGACAAAGCCATAATTCATCATATTTATATGGAAGCATGCTCAGGTAGTGTAAATTCAGGTTTGTTCAAATCATGACCCCCGGGGGTAGGGCGGGGCCAAAATGGCCGACCAAAGTTTTACATAGAAATATATAGGAAAATTCTTTAAAAATCTTCTTCTCAAGAATGACAAAGCCATAATTCATCATGTTTATATGGAAGCATGCTCAGGTAGTGTAGATTCAAGTTTGTTCAAATCATGACCCCCGGGGGTAGGGCGGGGCCAAAATGGCCGACCAAAGTTTTACATAGAAATATAAAGGAAAATTCTTTAAAAATCTTCTCAAGAATGACAAAGCCATAACTCATCATGTTTATATGGAAGCATGCTCAGGTAGTGTAGATTCAAGTTTGTTCAAATCTTGACCCCCGGGGGTAGGCGGGGCCAAAATGGCCGACCAAAGCTTCTAAAGATATATATAGGAACATTATTTAAAAATCATTTTCTAAAAATTAGCAAATCCATGATTGGTCATGGGACTACTTTTGGATTTTAATTTTACAATAAAAAGCCATTTTCTACTTTTTCCTACCATTAGTGCTCAGGTGAGCGATGTGGCCCATGGGCCTGTTGTATTTCTTTCTTTTCTTTTTATGTTTGTTTATCAATGTCTTTGGTTACACTTGTGTGTTTAAATGGACATCTGTCTTTGTGAAACTTTAATGTGATATTTGTGCTCTTATGTGTATATATGTACTTTTTATTATAAATATGTTTTTATATTTCTAGTCGGTAAAAGAGCTTTATAGCTCATGTTCTCTGTAATGTGTATGTAGTCCGACTATAAATAAAATTTACTTACTTACTTACTTACTTACTTACTTACCAGCATGGAGTCTTGTTTGAGGTCATCATTTCGTAAGTTCTATGGTCGATACAATGACCTTGTCAGCAAATTCAATTTAACATTGAGTCAAATGCTGACTAAACAAGCAAATTCAAGGAATTGTGGTCCCCCGCTTTCGGTGTCTTTGCGGGCGAAATATTATTTTTGAGGGTCAAGGTCAAAACGTCAACGTTATCGGTATCACATGTAAGGTCTTGCCACAAAGAATATAAATATTTAAAATATGATAGTCCTAGTTTCTACCGTTCAAAAGTTGTGACCAAGGTTAAAGTTTTTAAAAAGTAGTTTAAACTCCAAGGTCAAGGTCAAAGGGTCAAAGTTCTTGGTATGCAATGAAAGGCCTTCTCACAGGAATTACATACGTGAAGTACGAAAGCCCTAGCCCTTACCGTTTAAAAGTTATTGTCAAGGTTAAAGTTTTTCAGAAGTACGTAAATCTCCAAGGTTAAGGTTAAAATGTCAAAGTTGTTGGTATCCAATGAAAGGTCTTGCCACAAAGAATTCATATGTGAAATATAAAAGTCCTTGTACCTACTGTTCAAAAGTTGTGACCAAGGTTATAATTCTTAAAAAGTAGTTAAAACTCCAAGGTCAAGGTCAAAAGGTCAAAGTTCTTGGTATCCAATGAAAGGTCTTTTTACAAGAATAACTTATGTGAAGTATAAAAGCCATAGCGCTTACTGTTCAAAAATTATGGTCAAGGTTATATTTTTTTCATAAGTACGTAAATTTCCAAGGTCAAGGTCAAAAGGTCAATGTTGTTGATATCCAATGAAAGGTCTTGTCCCAAAAAATTAATATTTGAAATATGAAAGTCCTAGTACCTACCATTCAAAAGTTATGGCCAAAGTAAAAGTTTGGAATTTTTGAGTAAAAGTTGGTCAAACTCCAAGGTCAAGATCAAAAGGTCAAATTTGGTGGTACCCAAAGCAAGGTCTTATCACAAGGAATACACATATGAAATATGAAAATCATAGCTCCACTAAATCAAAAGTTATGGGCAAGGTTAAAGTTTTTGTGACGGACGGACAGACTGACGGACAGACGGACAGACAGACGGACAGACGAATGAGATTTAATGTCCCCTCGCTTTCGCGAAAGCGGGGAAAAATTAATAGTTTCATACTACTTGTAATGCCATTTTTTACACACTGATTTTTTTACCGCTATTTCTAGATCAGAAAAAGAAGTACATGGTGAGTGATAAGCGGTCAGAAGGGGATACTTATATCTCCCTAATTTCTGTTCTGATTTCTGAAGTTTTCTTTAATTGCTCTGTTTCTGTGAATTGTTTAATGGACTTTTGATCCTGAATACTGTTTGTTATCTCTATCTCCATATATTTGAAATAAATGTTTAACATAAATTTAAAATGAAACTAATTATAAATTATCATAATTTTGTCAAAACATTTTATGAAGAATTATGAATTTCTCCAACAAGTGTAAAAAAAAAAGGACCCTACCCTCTCCCCTTCCTCACTGTTTTACATTAACATTACGTATAGATTTGAAAGGAATATTTAGGTCAATGACATTTTTACCTTCTGCTGAAAATCCTTTATAAATGTACATTATTCCCAGATATTATAGGCAAATTAAATGAGCGCTATGATTTGTTTTCTTTTTCTCAGAGTTTTTTTTATATTTCAAAAGCCTTAATCGGACAACTATTTCCTGTATTTGAAGATATTGGGTAAACTATTCTTTTCAGGTTTGAAGAAAGGAAGGAGTAATTTTGATGTGATACGGTGTTGGGAAATTTCCATAGGACAAAGGGTACAAAAAACCCTAACGATCAAATCAACCCCGATATTTCCTTTCTTAACCCTCATTTTGGGGACAATTGGGGTTGGAGGGTTTCATCTTTTTCAACGCACTACGTATGATGACACATTACGATGGCTGTTCAAAAGTTTGTGGACAAGGGCGTTTTTGTCAAAAGCAATGGTTTAAGATATATTTATTTTATACCAAAATGTTAGTCATGAAAATATGGCTTTTATCTTATTGTTTGAACTTAATATTTTGGTAAAAATCTCAGTTATTAAAGATAATGGGAATGGGTAAGGGTTGAAATAATATAAACTCTCAGATAAAATCATAATTAATCTTTGTGATTAAGGATAGCCGATCCTCAGCCAGGAAGGATAACTCCAAAAGATAATATATAAATTAAAATGCATCAAAATGGCGCTTGAAAATGAAATTTTTTCATGCAACAATTTTCATTTTATTTATCTTTATAAGTTTTAATGTTTTTGGAAGTCTTACAAAAGGTCTATAAAAAATTGACATTTGTGCCCTATAAAAATGAAAAAAAATTAATAAACTTTAAGATTTTCTTGAATCCAGCCTAAGAATTCAATTCTTATTAGCATGGTATGTAATAAGAAGTGATTTGTGGTGTCTTGTAATGATAGCAAAAGCCTTGTACACTATGTATTATAGAATGCACGACGGGAATAGAAAACAGAAAATACCAAATATGTATAAAAATCATGACAATTTCTCTGAATGTCTGGATACCATCCCTTTTTTACCCTAAAGTTTATTTGTTGATCAATTTGCAGTTTGAAAATGCATTGCTGATATTCGGTTTTTCTGCAAAAATATTGAAGATTTGATATTTTTCCCTATATGATATGATTAACTTTAATTTTTAATTTTAAAGAAATACTGTGGATATATTTACATAACTTTGTGGATTCAGAAATACTTTTACAAGGAATTTTGATAACTGCTATTTTTATAAACCGAGGATCTGACTACCTTAAAATGATTATTTACTTAATAAAATGAGTCTAGGCTTAAAACTTTAATGCTTCACGAATATAGCGGTTACCATCATTTTACTGACACCTTAGTATCGCTAACTAAATAGAAAGTGAGAACATCAAGCGAAAACCATAGGTGATATGTTTAAAAAAAAACAAATAGATAAAGCTACGTCGTCCATCCGAACGGGACAGATCCAACATGCAATCATCGTTTAACAAGGTTTAACGACGTTAGACACAAAATATTTATTCAGACAACTTGAAATCATTGGGATATATTTATTCTGTTGATGTGTAATTGGTGTATACGATTTTGAAACGGTGTGTAAATTTGGAGACACTACAAGAAATGGAAAACCACTGTTATTTGATAAAAAGAGGATATCCTTATTCATGACTTTGTTATAAATATAACACCTTCGGATGGGGCTCTGTACGAGGTGTTTGTATTGATGACGCATGTTAATTTTCTTGCATCAAATAGTGTCTTTTTTATTTTTAAAAATTAAAACAATTATTTCTAAACATATGTATTATTTTACACAAATAGCAGTGTGGCCATAATAATGAAAATTAACGTGTACCCATAAACATGTGATAGAAAAATCAAAATCCATATGTTTGACGCTATCATGAAGTTAGCGTTACGTTAAACTGCCACGTTTGGCTTTTATATACAATTTTTTACGCCTATAATTTTTATTATTTTGTGTGCATTAATTTGATTTATTGTATGTTTACTAAAGCATAGTCTATATAAAAATATTACCGTACATTTTTGCCATTGTGGACATTATTAAGAACATTTAGCATTTGTCCACGAACCTTTTGGACGAACGTAGTATAACTAGATAAGTGTTTAAAGTAAGGGACAGTCAATTTATTTTGTTAAATGTATTGCATAATCTCTATAGTCTGCATCCTGTCTTCCGTTTTGTGTAGATATTTATTGCATACGGTTAATAATAGGGGATTATGATTGCACACGACATCACTTGTATTATTACTTCACGAACTTCCTTATAAAAAACCTTATGATTTGTGAATATATCTTTTCATCTTTTACAGAAAAAAAGCATTAATCATTCTTGTACACGTGTTTTATTCTTTCCTGTTTCAGCAAAACAGTTTCCTTGGAAAATAAAAATAATGATCAAAAAGCAATAGTTATGTTCTCAATAATATTAGTGCATCCTTGGTTGAAATGACTTTAATTTATTTTCTACATACATTAGTTAATATGCACAATAACTGTAATAGCTAGAATTATGGCAGTGGCGGATCCAGACCAAGCTTATGTAGGCAGATCCAGAGTGGAGTTCTGTGGTTTGCGATCCCTCCCTCCCTCCATTTTGATTAGCTTTAGATAAAAAGATGTCCATTCTTTTGTTGTGTTTTTCTAAAGAAAATGTTAAATGAAAGGCTAATGATAAAGTATATTGAGTAATGGAGAAATTTGGTTGTACAAACAACATGGAACTGCCAACAACACATCTTTACATACTATAATTTTCAGTTTCGGAGATTTCTTAACAATCCGTCAAAAACGTTGAGTTTATCTATATCTTTACTACATCCCTGTATTCCATCGATTTGTTTGATTTTATGTGAATGAAGGATATGGAGATGACGAACAGTATTCAATATCAAAGTCCATAAAACATTAATTTTAAATATTGTACATGTGAAAATCTCATTTTTAACCATCTCCATTCCAATCCCCTACCAATACCTACCAATACAAAACAGGACAGAGCATCTGATCCCACCTTTGATGGTTTGGCGGTCCCTGTTTGCTCTGCTCCTGTTTTGTTTCTTATGGTCTTTAGATCTTGAATACTGTTCGATATCTCCACATGTCTCAGTTGACGTTATAATCAAATTATTTTCCTTGACTGTGCATTGCTAGATGTGTGAAGAACGCATTCCAAAATCAAAACAGAAAATCTTTTTTTCTGTTTTAAGCATTTTGCCCTCAGGTATTGACAAAACTCAACAAATAACACAGTTTACAAGATATTTATTGGTGAATATCAAAAGTTTAAAGAACGCAAACCATCGTTTACATAGCTAGATTTTACGGAGTAAATTTCCTCCCAAAAACTATCACTGAAACAGTTTTCACTACCACATTACAATTTGAAAAAGGCAAAAATCTACGGGGTAAATTTCCTCTCAAAAATGACATTGATACAGTTAACATACAGTAGTCAATTCAAAAGCGACTATCCTTGGTATAACAAGATTTTACGGAGTAAATTTCCTCCCAAAGAATATCACTGATACAGTATTCACTACAACAATTACAATTTGAAAATAGCAGAAAATCTACAGAGTAAATTTCTTCTCTAAATTCACATTGGTGCATTGTACATTCAGTATTTCAAAGCCAAAGCAACAATCGTTTACATAGTTAGATTTTACGGAGTAAATTTCCTCCCAAAGAATATCACTGATACAGTGTTCACCACTACAGTTACACTTTGAAAATAGCAAAAATCTACAGGGTAAATTTCCTCTCTAAATTAACATCATTTGGTTCATTGCCTATTCAGTATTTCAAAGCCAAAGAAACCATCGTTTACATAGCTAGATTTTACGGAGTAAATTTCCTCCCAAATAATATCACTGATGCAGTGTTCACCACTACATTTCAAAATAGAAAAAAACTCTACAGAGTAAATTTCCTCCCTAAATTCACATTAGTGCATTGTACATTCAGTATTTCAAAACCAAAGCAACCATCGTTTACATAGCTAGATTTTACGGATTAAATTTCCTCCCAAAGAATATCACTTATACAGTGTTCACCACTACAAATACAATTTGAAAATAGCAAAAATCTACAGGGTAAATTTCCTCTCTAAATTCACATTGGTTAATTGCACATTCAGTATTTCAAAGCAAAAGAAACCATCGTTTACACAGCTAGATTTTACGGAGTAAATTTCCTCCCAAAGAATATCACTGATACGGTGTTCACCACTAAATTTCAAAATAGAAAAAACTCTACAGAGTAAATTTCCTCTCAAAATGCACGTCGGTGCATTGTACATTCAGTATTTCAAAGCCAAAGCAACCATCGTTTACACAGCTCGATTTTACGGAGTAAATTTCCTCCCAAAAACTATCACTGAAACAGTTTTCACTACTACATTACAATTTGAAAAAGGCAAAAATCTACGGGGTAAATTTCCTCTCAAAAATGACACTGATACAGTTACCATTCAGTAGTCAATTCAAAAGCGACTATCCTTGATATAACAAGATTTTACGGAGTAAATTTCCTCCCAAAGAATATCACTGATACAGTATTCACTACAACAATTACAATTTGAAAATAGCACAAAATCTACAGAGTAAATTTCCTCTCTAAATTCACATTGGTGCATTGTATATTCAGTATTTCAAAGCCAAAGAAACCATCGTTTACATAGCTAGATTTTACGGAGTAAATTTCCTCCCAAAGAATATCACTGATGCAGTGTTCACAACTACATTTCAAAATAAAAAAAAAACTCTACAGAGTAAATTTCCTCCCTAAATTCACATTAGTGCATTGTACATTCAGTATTTCAAAGCCAAAGCAACCATCGTTTACATAGCTAGATTTTACGGGGTAAATTTCCTCCCAAAGAATATCACCGATACAGTGTTCAGCACTTGAAATACAATTTGAAAATAGCAAAAATCTACAGGGTAAATTTCCTCTCTAAATTCACATTGGTTAATTGCACATTCAGTATTTCAAAGCAAAAGAAACCATCGTTTATATAGCTAGATTTTACGGAGTAAATTTCCTCCCAAAGAATATCACTGATATGGTGTTCACCACTACATTTCGAAATAGAAAAAACTCTACAGAGTAAATTTCCTCTCAAAATGCACGTCGGTGCATTGTACATTCAGTATTTCAAAGCCAAAGCAACCATCGTTTACACAGCTCGATTTTACGGAGTAAATTTCCTCCCAAAGACTATCACTGATATAGTGTTCACAACTACATTACAATATGAAAATAGCAAAAATCTAGAGAGTAAATTTCCTCTCAAAATGACATTCATACAGTAAACATACAGTAGTCAATTCAAAAGCAAATAGCCTTTATATAACAAAACTTTACAGGGTAAATTTCCTCCCAAAGAATTTCACAGATACAGTGTTCACTACTAACATTACAGTTTGGTAATAAAAATCTACAGAGTAAATTTCCTCTCTAAATTCACATTGGTGCAATGTACATTCATTGAAAGCCAAGGCAACCATAGTTTACATAGCTTGTAGATTTTACGGAATAAATTTCCTCCCAAAGAATATCACTCATACAGTGTTTACTACTACAAATAAAATTTGAAATTAGCAAAAGAGTAAGTGTCCTATCAAAAATGACATTGATACAGTGTATATTGTGTCTTGTAGACACCTTAACTTTACGGAGTAAATACCCCCCCCCCCCAAAGTATAGCAGTGATACACATGTACAGTTTTCAATATATCTATAAAACGTTAACATTTTCAAGTAAACAAAATCTACTGAGTAAACTTCCTCTCACAAATGACATTGGTGCATTGTATATTCAGTATTTGAAACCGAACCGTATTTGATTTTACCATGTTTACGGAATAAATTTCCTCCCAAAGAATATCAGTGATACAGTGTTAACCTACTAACATTTACAGTTTGAAAATAGAAAAAAAAATATACAGGGTAAATTTCCTCTCTAAATTCATATTGGTTCATTGCACATTCAGTATTTCAAAGCCGAAGCAACCATCATTAACATACTAGATTTTACAGTCATTATTCGCAGTAAAAAAATAACATTATATATAGAAAACAGCAGAACATCAGAGGGTTAATTTCCTCTAAAAATAAATTGATACAATATACACTTTTTACAGAAAAGAAACATACATGTTACATCTTATTAAAAAAAAGACTTTCGAGGGACATTTTTATCTCAATATACTAATGATGTAATACATTATTATTTAATCTATAAATAAACAACATATAATCTATACAAACGCATACAGTTTTTTGACTGATTTCAAGCCGTATTCAACGAGCGGAGGGGGTTCAAAGCGCATGCAGTAGCATGTTGACGTCACAAACAATATATCAAAGTACGTTGAAAATTGTATTGTCCAGTCTCTATCCGAGAAGGAAAAAACGGAGAAGGAGGCAAGTCCCTCTCTTGATTATTGTCAAACAATTTGATTTCAAACACATCCATCACATTTACTTTCTTTGACCGAAGCTCCACTTCTATGCTTTCCTTATGGCTGATACCATTGAACACTAGCAGAATGCATTTCCAACATGTCCAAAGGAAATCTGGCCGCCATATTTTGAACAAATCCATAGTTGACCTATTGATAAAAATTTTTAGACTCGTAAATCATCTCATATAATTATTTTTAAACTTTCAATTTTTCAAAACCCATGGGCATTTATTTCTTTAGGCATGCCGGATTACATGTTGCGCACCACAGTCGAGCAGTGGTGCTTGCACAAATGTAAAATCGAAAAATAGTCTTTCCGTTGGTTTTTCGTATAAAAATTTCATTCATCTAAAGAACACGTATATATATCCCCAGTCTACACACACATTTAGCCAAACTAAGACAAGATAATTTTTATTTGAGAATGATGTCAATTTTCTCATATAAATCCAGATCATATACTTTTGCATTAAACACGATTTTGAATTCAGATTAGTTCAGACAGTACATTTGCAATTGAAACACTAATTACTAACGCCAAAAGGGGAGTTCAGAGAGGTAAATGATAACATGTATATGCAGGTAGTTTTACTACAAATAAATTGATCGCTAAAGTGTTTAGCATTTCACACAATAAAGAGAGCAACCACCTTGATCAAGGATCGAAATCCTCATGTAACTGTAGATAGGGATAGAATTCATATGCCAGACACTACCTTAATTACACTTATTGTAACATATACATATATAATTGTAAATTTACCTTTATTATTCAATGTTTGGTCTTTGTTTCGTTTTTTCTCCATTCATCAGAAAACAGTCACTTTTATATCCAGTCGTCACTTAAACCACTCCTGAAATAATTGCGATCATTTATTGAGGGGCAGTACAACTTGGTTTTCTTTCTCTAAATTGCTTCGTGTTCTCTGCGACTTTGAAGTGGATAAGCCACTGGGCACAATGCAAATATCCGATGCCGCCAATTTCAAAACTGCCTTTCACACAAATCATCATGTGGGGTAAATAACGGGAAACGGAAAAATAAACTGAACTTGAAAACAAGTTCATTGTTTTCAAGATAAATGAATGAATTGGCGTCAATAGGTTGTTGTGAGAGAAAATTGAGATGGTCTGTTTCTTATCATTTCATCATTTTCTTTTCCGGTGCGTGAATCCCTGCTGTTACACTTGTAATCAACCCCTTGTATTGGATAGAGCTGCGGCCATGTCATAATATTCTGACCTAAATCAAGCTGTAAGTTCACATTTTTTCATCATCAAAATCTAAGCCCGACAAAATCACAGGTCGCCCTATTTACATTTTGTTGATATGTAACATATACTCAGTACTCTGCTGCAATTGCATAAACATTATCTTCTCATGCAGCAGTAACCGAGATTGAGGTTTCAAAGATGTGATAAAAATCATGGACTGTTATTCTTTTTAGTTGATCTATCGACACTAACATCATGAGGTCAAAAAAGAGAAAGCAATACTGATAAAACTTGTTTTGAACTTTTAATTTTAAAAACTCAAATAATGTAAATCATTTAAAATAGAAAAAATATATATCGCCTTCCTTTTTATATGCCTGTATTTTCTATTCCTAACTGTAATTTATTATTTACGACTTGTATTCGATAATGGTGTATTGGGTGTTATACATCTGATCTTAATTACTAAGACTGTTATTCTTAAATTTTGTAAGCATCTAGATATATTATCTATCAAACCTGAAAGCGCAAGCTGACCTCTGAGAAATTGTCAATAATGTAAATCCATTGAAGTTTATTCCATTTTACTATTTACATGTTTTACATATACTCTACTGCTACATGTATCGCATATGCATGTATAATTATTTCATGTGACAGTATATTAATTAATACATTTATTGAAAATGTTTATTTTTCAGGATGTAACAAAAATATGAACAGTTAACATTTACATGCAAAGAAATCTTGTCCGATTGACGCGCACCGATGAAGTCAATAAAAGTGTAATTGATGCAAATCACCCATATTCCCCAAACGCTGGCAAGACAGTTTACGGCAGCAGATTTCGATTTCAGGAGGGTGGATCCTAGGTTTTCAGCTTTTTTGATTAAAGAAAAATAAACTTGATACATTCCTCCATTTATTTCTATCAGTGATATTTTTACATTAAAATGAAAATATTAACATAGCCAAACAGGTTGTGTCTAGGTATCACAACGGTAAATGTTTTCACAAAAAGATCGTAAATGAAAGAATCAGGTAATTGTTTACTTGAAAAAAATATTTAGCAAGAGATGTTAAACATTACCTGTCACACTAGCTGACACATCCTCACACACAAAACAGTACCTACACGGCATTTTTTTTTTCCATTTGCAAACAGGACTACCTCAAATCCACCCGTTTTTTAATGTGTTTATAAACATTCCGAGTGCATCACAGGTAGTAGCCTCCAATGCCCGGAAAAAAGGTCCTTTCAAAAACCTTTATTTGTTCATAAAGTTCATAAAATTTACTAGACACAGGTACCAAAAATGTAAAAATGGCTTGGAAGAGAATAGAAAAACGTCTCAAAAGAAAGGAAATCAATTTGATATGTATGGACCTATATTTGACTAAGTTCATTTTGATTGGTCAATTACCGGTGTGATACCTCTACCCATTTAGTACTCCTCCTCCCTCTTGTTTAATCAGGAAATGATGCCGACTTCCGGGAATTTCGTACCCTTTTCCCCATAATTCGACGCACAGTACTTCCAGAATTACCAAGTTCATCGTACCCGAAGTTAATTTATACTAAGGGAAATAAAATTGTATGGAAATAAGTAAATAAAAAATTGAAAGACAGCTTATTTCTACTAACGATTTAGTTTACTACAATTAATAATTATTATAACTTTCTTTTTCTTTAATTTACGTTTTTCAGTATTTGATTAATATGACCCCCCCCCCCCGAAAAAAAGAATGGGTGCAAAGGCTTCTTAATAATTAGTTTTGTACTTTTGTTTTAAACCCAATTAACTTAAGACATTACTTACCTCGCCAAGATTTCTCGTGGAAGTTTCACAGATTAACGTTAATTCGGCTTTTATTGAGTTCGCTCTCCGGATAGAATGCTAAGGTTTTCTTTGCATGTTTCCTTTCTTAGAAAGGATATCTATCTATATTGCTAAAAACAACTTTTAAAAATATATAACAAAAATAAAATAATTAATAAGGAAAAGCAATACTGATAAAATTTTGTTCTGGACTTAAAAATTCAAATTTATATGTACATCATTTTTAAAATTAAGAAAAATGCATTCTTTTATTTAAGCATAATTTTTCTTGATATCTAGGCAATAAAGTGTATTTTTTCATTTAACTTAAAGTAATGGCGATCGACTTCTGCAGGATGAGCAATGTGATACCTCCATAGACCTAAAGAATACATGCTGAGCACATATTGCTCCTAATCGAGAATTAATGGGTGGAAGATCTGATAACCATATGTACTTAACTATGTGGGATTGTTTTGCATAACATGGAATGAAGAAAGTAACTTTGTAGACACTATATTTTGAACTAAGATAGAATGTCTTTTTTTTTATTTTGGCAACTTCTCCCGAACCCTTTTGGCAAGACATGTAAGATCTGTTGTCGAAAAGTTTTGCTAAAAACAGTTTTATCTTTTAATTTCTCAAAAATAATTTAGTCTATCTGTGCATTTTTTAATTATTAAATATTTCAAAGAGAGTAATGCTAAAACACTCGGGAATTCAACTTAATGAAAAAATTCGATATCAGCCAGTGTAAAAGAAAAGACAATCTCGGCCTTATCCAAGTTCCCCTGTAGTTAAATTCTTTTTTATACGTGTATATTCTCTAAATTTGTGAATATACAAATTATACAGTATTAGTGTTAAAAGTTAAAAAAAAAAGGCACGTTTAAATTAAAAAAGAAGAAATAGACAGATTGTGTAACTGTAATTACGCTACATAAAATAATATATATTTCAAATTTTTACTATCATTCTTCACAATTTTTGCAGTCTGACATCCAATAATCTGTAAATAATAAATTACAATAGGATCGAAAGACACTGGCATAAAGAAAGCAAATCATTTACAATATTGGAGTTCTATTGTCAAAAAAAAGTTTTTTTTATAAAGCTTATTTTTCTCTTTTATAATCTCATTGTGTTAGTGTAGATATATCATCGAAAAGGAATAATTGTCCGTGATTTTTTTCACATCTTCATGAAACCGCATATTTACAAAAAATAATAAATACTACGACACGAGTAGATAATGTTAATGCACTTGCAGCAGAGTATAATGTTAAATATCAACAAATTGTAAATAATAGTATGGCAACTTGTGCTTTTGACAGGTTTAGATTTTGATGGTGAGAAAATTTTGAAATTACAGCTTAATTTAGGTCAGATTATTATGACATGGCCGCAGCTCTATCCAATACAAAGGGTTGATAACAAGTGTAACAGCGGGGTTTCATACAGCGGAAAAGAAAATGGTGAAATGATGAGAAGCAGACCATCTCAATTTTCTCTCACAACTATCTAATTCATTTATCTTGAAAACGATGGATTTGTTTTTAAGTTCTGTGTTAAAACAGTTTATTTTTCCGTTTCCCGATTTATATACTACATAATGATTTGTGCATATGGCAGTTTTGAAATTGGCGGCATCGGATATTTGCATTCTGCCCAGTGGTTCATCTACTTCAAAGTCACAGAGAACACATGGCAAGTTAGGGAAAGAAAACCAAGTTTGACTGCCCCACATTCTGTGAACGCAATTATTTCAGGAGTGGTTTAAGTGACGACTGGACATAAAAGTGACTGTTTTCTGATGAATGGAGAAATATTGAAACCAAGACCAAACATTGAACAATAAAGGTATATTTACAATTATATAATTATGTATATGTTACGATAAGTGTAATTAAGGTAGTGTCTTCAAATGAATTCTATTCTTAACTACAGTTCATGAGGATTTCGATCCTTGGTCAAGGTAGTTGCTTTCATTTATCTGTCTGAACTCCCCTTTTAAAATTCAAGGCGTAGTAATTAGTGTTTTAAATGCACATGTCCTGTATGAACTAATCTGAAAGCAAAATCGTGATTAATGCAATAGTATATGATCTGGTTTTATATGAGAAAATTGACATCATCCTCAAATAAAATTTATCTTGTCTTAGTTTGTCTAAATGTGTGTGTAGACTGGGGGTATATGAACGTGTTCTTTAGATGAATGAAATTTCCATACGAAAAACCAACGGAAAGACTTTTTTTCGATTTTACAAAAATTGTGCACAACATGTAATCCGGCATGCCTGAAGAAATAAATGCCAATGGGTTTTGAAAAATTGAAAGTTTAAAAATAATTATATGAGATGATTTACGAGTCTACAAATTTTATCAATAGGTCAACTATGGATTTGTTCAGAATATGGTGGCCAGATTTCTTTTGGACATGTTGGAAATGCATTCAGCAAGTGTTCAATTGCATAAGCCATAAGGAAAGCATAGAAGTGGAGCTTCGGTCAAGGAAAGTAAATGTGATAGATGTGTTTGAAATCAAATTGTTCAACAATAATCAAGAGAGGGACTTGCCTCCTTCTCCATTTTCCTTCTCGGATATAGACTGGACAATACAGTTTTCAACGTACTTTGAATATTGTTTGTGACGTCAACATGCTACTGCATGCACACTGAACCCCCTCCGCTCGTTGAATACGGCTTGAAATCAGTCAAAAAAACTGTATGCGTTTGTATAGATTATATTTATAGATTAAAAATAATGTATTACATCATTAGTATATTGAGATGAAAATGTCCCTCGAAAGTCTTTTTTTCAATAAGATGTAACATGTATGTTTTTTTCCCTGTAAAAAGTGTATATTGTATCAATTTATTTTTAGAGGAAATTAACCCTCTGATGTTCTGCTGTTTTCTATATATAATGTTTATTTTCTTACTGAGAATAATGACTGTAAAATCTAGTATATTAAAGATGGTTGCTCTGGCTTTGAAATACTGAATGTTCAATGAACCAATGTGAATTAAGAGAAAAAAATTACCCTGTAGACTTTTGCTATTTTCAAACTGTAAATGTTAGTAGGTAGCACTGTATCACTGATATTCTTTGGTAGGATATTTGCTCCGTAAACATGGTCAAATCAAAAAGCTATGTAAACGATGGTTGCTTTGGCTTTCAAATACTGAATGTACAATGCATCAATGTCATTTTTGAGAGGAAATTTACTCTGTAGATTTTGTTAACTTGAAAATGTTAACGTTTTATAGATATGTTGAAAACTGTACATGTGTATCAGTGCTATACTTTGCGGGGGGGGGGGGGGGATGGTATTTACTCCGTAAAGTTAAGCTGTCGAAAGGACCCAATATACATTGTATCAATGTCATGTTTGATAGGACACTTACTCTGTAGATTTTTGCTAATTTCAAATTGTAATTGTAGTAGTAAACACTGTATGAGTGATATTCTTTGGGAGGAAATTAACTCCGTAAAATCTACAGGCTATGTAAACGATGGTTGCGTTGGCTTTCAAATACTGAATGTACATTGCACGAATGTGAATTTAGAGAGGAAATTTACTCTTATTATTTTTATTACCAAACTGTAATGTTAGTAGTGAACACTGTATCTGTGAAATTCTATGGGAGGAAATTTACCCTGTAAAGTTTTGTTATATAAAGGCTATTTGCTTTTGAATTGACTACTGTATGTTAACTGTATGAATGTCATTTTGAGAGTTAATTTACTGTCTAGATTTTTGCTATTTTCAAATTGAAATGTAGTTGATAACACTATATCAGTGATTCTCTTTGGGAGGAAATTTACTCCGTAAAAACTAGCTGTGTAAACGATGGTTGCTTTGGCTTTGAAATACTGAATGTACAATGCACTGACGTGTATTTTGAGAGGAAATTTACTCTGTAGAGTTTTTTTCTATTTTGAAATGTAGTGGTGAACAATGTATCAGTGATATTCTTTGGGAGGAAATTTACTCCGTAAAATCTAGCTATGTAAACGATGGTATCTTTGGCTTTGAAATACTGAATGTAAAATGCACCGACGTGAATTTAGAGAGGAAATTTACTCTGTAGATTGTTGTTATTACCAAACTGTTATGTTAGTAGTGAACACTGTATCAGTGATAGTCTTTGGGAGGAAATTTACTCCATAAAATCTAGCTATGTAAACGATGGTTGCTTTGGCTTTGAAATACTGAATGTACAATGCACCAATGTGAATTTAGAGAGGAAATTTACTCTGTAGATTTTTGCTATTTCTAAATTGTAATTGTTGTAGTGAATACTGTATCAGTGATATTCTTTGGGAGGAAATTTACTCCGTAAAATCTTGTTATATAAAGGATAGTCGCTTCTGAATTGACTACTGTATGTTACTGTATGAATGTCATTTTGAGAGGAAATTTACTCTCTAGATTTTTGCTATTTTAAAATTGTAATGTAGTTGTGAACACTATATCAGTGATAGTCTTTGGGAGGAAATTTACTCCGTAAAATCTAGCTGTGTAAACGATGGTTGCTTTGGCTTAAAAATACTGAATGTGCTATGAACCAATGTGAATTTAGAGAGGAAGTTTACTCTGTAGATTTTTTGTTATTACCAAACTTCAATGCTAGTAGTTAACACTGCATCAGTGACATATTTTGGGAGGAAATTTACCCCCTAAAATGTAACTGTCTATTACACTGTATCATTGTCATTTTGAGAGGAAATTTACCCTGTAGATTTTTGCTTTTTTCAAACTGTAATGTTAGTAGTGAACACTGTACATGTATCAATGATATTCTTTGGGAGGAAATTTACCCCCTAAAATGTAGCTGTCTATTACACTGTATCAATGTCATTTTTGAGAGGAAATTTACTCTGTAGATTTTTGCCTTCTTCAATTTGTAATGTGGTAGTGAAAACTGTTTCAGTTATAGTCTTTGGGAGGAAATTTACTCCGTAAAATCTAGCTATGTAAACGATGGTTGCTTTGGCTTTGAAATACTGAATGTACAATGCATCAATGTGAATTTAGAGAGGAAATTTACTCAGTAGATTTTTGCTATTTCTAAATTGTAATTGTTGTAGTGAGTACTGTATCAGTGATATTCTTTGGGAGGAAATTTACTCCGTAAAATCTTGTTATATCAAGGATAGTCGCTTCTGAATTGACTACTGTTTGTTAACTGTATCAGTGTCATTTTTGAGAGGAAATTTACCCTGTAGATTTTTGCCTTTTTCAAATTGTAATGTGGTAGTGAAAACTGTTTCAGTGATAGTTTTGGGAGGAAATTTACTCCGTAAAATCTAGCTATGTGAACGATGGTTTGCGTTCATTAAACTTTTGATATTCGCACCAATAAATATCTTGTAAACTGTGTTATTTGTTGAGTTTTGTCAATACCTAAGGGCAAAATGCTTAAAACAGAAAAAAAGATTTTCTGTTTTCATTTTGGAATGCGTTGAAGAATACAACTTTCCACAAATGTTGGCGGAGAAAGTGACTCAAAAAAGAACTTTTTTAACAAACTTAAGTGTGATGACAGACAACTTTTTAATACAAAAATCATTAAAAGAAGAGTTTGGGGATTAGAATATTTCCTTCATTCATGTTAAAATCACAGGTTATAATTTCTTTTAATTAAGACTTTTGTGCTTGAATGCTGTTATTTTTATATATCTCAATGTAGATTTGCATAAATATTCTGTTCCTACGGATCCTTTACTGTTTTTGCCAATAATAATAAAAATCAAAATTATTTTTGTTGAATATTGTTGGTGTCACTTTCTCCTGTTTTGTCAAGATATACTATATTAGTGTACATTATACACAGATTTTTTTAAACCAAAAATAATATACAATTCAAAATTATTACGTCTTTTTTTCCAAAATCGATGGAGTGTAGTGCTTTTGTTATCATACGGTGTTGGACATTTTCCGGGGACGGGAGAAGAGATGGTATCAAAATATATTGATTATCAAATCATCGCAATTTTTAGGAAGATGTGTGGTGAAAGAATATTGTCTTTCAAATGCATAACACAACATTTGAAAAATGTATTTAAATAAGTGCATCATTTATATATGTATTGCATAATCTGTCTATTCCATCTGCATCCTGTCTTGTGTTTTGTGAATGTATGTTTTGTCATTTTGTAAATAATAAGAATACACTCAGTACCACATGTGTATTCTCAGAAATGTGTTAAAGAAGGACCCCCTGTTTATTTACTCTTTCATCATTTACAAAATAAATGACATTATTCATACATTCTTATATAAGTGTTCTATTTTTGCCTGTTTATATCCGAAATTGAACTTAATCTCCTTGGAAAAGTTTCATAGACAAAAAAACTAAGAAATGTATTCATGACACAAGGCTTATCTAGATTCCTGTTTTTATACAAACTACAAAATGTCTTCATGGCTTGTGTCATGTTACACTGGTCATGGTAATATCACCATGCTAGAGCTGTATCACTTGGACCCTCTTCCTATTGTTATTCTAAGTATTTTAGAACGTGTATGGGAATTTCCATTGAAAGAACAAAACGCTCTCTTCTTCTACAGTTTTGATGCAATTAAGCCAATCAACCAAATCTCCACCTCACTTTATTTATTTCACACTTTTCAAAAACATACTTAGAACATGTTTTTTTTTTCAAATAGATACTTGGAACCAACATCGCTACTTTCCATACAAACGTGCGATCAGAAAAGGGGTTTTTCAACGAGTTGTATTATGTTTGTTAATTTTTTGACAGCCGTAGGCTTATCTATAGTTAGCATGCAGGACGCATTCCATATATAGTAACAACCCTCATAGAAAAAATCAATGGTGCACGACATATAACCGAAGTACATATAAATCAAGAGCTTACCAAAATAATCATTTTAATAATTCAAAATCAATGTTTTCATTGATTTATAATTACCTGTATTATAAAATTGAACTGTAATTGATCAATCAAAAACACTTTCATATCTTTATATTGTATCTGTGTTGCATAATTTTCTATCCCTTCTGCATCCTAACTTGAATTTTGAGAACATATTTATTGTCATATATTGTTACTAACAGGGTGTTGTGATTGCACTCAGTACCACATGCATTTTCTCAGAAATGTATTAATGAAAGACCCCCTGTTTATTTACTCTTTCATCATTTACAAAATTAATGACATTATTCATTCATTCTTATATAAGTATTCTATTTTTGCCTGTTTATATCAGAAAGCAAAATTAATCTCCTTGGAAAAGTTATACAGACAAAGAACCATAGATATATACTTGTGACACCAGGCTTATCTAGATTCCTGTTTTTATACAAACCACAAAATGTATTCATTGTACCCAGAAAAAAAACTTCCCAACCCACGGTAAAATAAACACATCCATAGAATACTGCGTATTTTTAAGAAAAAAATTGAAGCCAATCTTTAAACACATTTTTAATCCATAGTTAATATTTTAAAAAACACAAACAGTTGTTCTTGCTATTTTACATATATTATAACCTCAGTTACACTGCTGGACACGTTATAACAGGTGACGTTAAAATAGTTCGTAATGAGGACCTTAGATCACTTATTTTAAAAGGTCCTAAATATAGGGAACCCCGATCCTTCAACTGGCGACGGAATTTCATAAATATTATGGATTCTGTTGAAAATTTCGCCAGACGATGGGCTAGATATGAAAAAGAAGACATTGACACCTTGTCAGAATGGATTAAATGTATCAGATCCATGTTAAAGTCACGTATTAAAAGATTGAGGGGCAAAATGAAAACCATCTATCCTTCTGTGTTCAATAAACCAGAAGTGAAAAAAGAATTAGATAGATTACACGATCAGTACGTACTGGTTCCTGCCGACAAAGCAGGTAATAACATTGTCTTCGTTTGTAAGGTTCATTATATAAATTGCATTCTAGAAGAACTTGGATTTAATTCTACCAGTGGTAATCCTACTTATACATATACTTCTCTTTCTAAAGAAGAAATTCTTCAAAATCACCTGTCAGTTTTGAATACTTTTAATATTCCACAGAGCCAAAATGAATTTGAACTACCTTTTATATATTGGATTCCGAAACTTCATAAGAATCCTTACAAACAAAGATACATTGCTGGTTCCAGTAAATGTTCAACCAAGCCTCTTTCGTTACTTCTTACTAAAATATTGACAGTAGTGAAGGAAAAACTTCAAGAGTACTGTACAACTATATATTCAAGAAGTGGTGTAAATCAGATGTGGATACCTAAAAATTCTGAAGAACTTTTGGACAATTTGAAATCACAAGACTTTACAAAAATCAACAGCATAAAAACTTACGACTTTTCAACTTTATACACAACAATTCCCCACGACAAATTAAAATCCAGGCTTTTTGATATCATTGACAGCTGCTTCTTCAACAAAAATGGAACTCGTAAGTTTACTTACCTCGTCATTGGTCATTTGAAAAATTATTTTGTTAAAACAGATTCTGATTGCACACATAAGTACTCTGAAGTTGACATCAAGAAGATGCTTGAGTTTCTGATTGACAATATCTATGTGGTTTTTGGAGACCAGGTATTCCAACAATCTATTGGAATTCCCATGGGTACAAATTGCACTCCGTTATTAGCAGACTTATTTTTATATTCATATGAAGCAGAATTTATGCAAAATCTTTTGCGTGAAAAGAAGAAAACACTTGCTGTGGCCTTCAACTCGACATTTAGATATATCGACGACGTATTGTCAATTAATAATGATAATTTCCATTCCTACGTCGACACGATATATCCTGGTGAGCTTGAGATAAAAGATACCACAGAGTCCGACACTTCTGCTTCATACTTGGATATTTTACTTGAAAAAGACACTAATGGTAATCTAACAACCAAGCTATATGATAAACGTGATGACTTTAACTTTTCTATCGTCAACTTCCCTTACTTATGCAGCAATATACCTTCATCACCTGCATACGGAGTATTTATATCTCAGTTGATTCGATACGCAAGAGCATGCTCTACGTATGAACAATTTCTTAAACGAGGTAAATTATTGACAAGCAAGTTGATGAAACAAGAATATCAACAGTCTCGTTTAAAGTCATCATTTCGTAAATTCTATGGTCGATACAATGACCTTGTCAGCAAATACAATTTATCATTGAATGAAATGCTGACTGACGTTTTTCATACCAATTGTTAGTCCATTATTTATACACTGAATTGACCACGGATTTTTTCCGTTATTTCCTGATTATGACAACGAGCACACGGCGGGTGTGACCGGTCGGCAGGGGATGCTCACTCCTCCATGGCACCTGATCCCACCTCTGATGTTTTGGAGGTCCGTGTTTGCTCTGCTCTTATTTTGTATATTTGTTTAATGGACGTTGAGATTGAATACTGTTCGTTATTTCCATATCCTTCTTACATGTTTATGAAGACTCCTGTTTTTTTTTTTTCATTTATAAAATAAATGTTTTTTTTTTAATTCTTTTATGTGTTCCATTTTCGCCTGTTTTTATATGGAATGAAATCAATCTTCTAGGAAAAGTTAAAAAAATTATAAAGAACCATAGATATGTACGCGTGACTCGGGACCTATTTGATTCCTGTTTTCATTTTACACATATTCAAAGAACGCTGCATTTCTGCGAAAAAAAAAACTTTGAAAGCCGAATTTCTTACACATTTTAATCCATATATGATATAAAACTACTTATATAATAGTCTTGAAATTTTTCTTGCTATTTTTATAGATAGGGTATTGGACTTTTGCTCAACATTAAATAAAACGAAAATAACAGGCAGAAATATATTTTGTCCACGAAGAATCCGACAACTTCTCTACCCTCAAATGCTTGGAGGTCCGTGATTAGTCCTTTCCTATTTTGTATTGTTTAATGAACTTTTGATCTTGAATACTCTTCGTTATCTCCAAATCTTTCATGTCAGTGCCCCAAACACGATAACCATGACCACTAGAAATATTTTCTTATCTATAATCAATAATGTACTTCCGTATATGGTACAGGTTTAAATGTCAAAGTAAACCGTCAGTGCTTCTCTGCGCTTGTATCATATTACTCATGTGTTCCTATTGTTATTATAAGTATTTTAGGACGTGTATGGGAACTTCCATTGAAACACCAATTGAGCTCTCTTCTACAGTTTTTGTTGCAATACACACAACTGTCCAAATCTCCATCCCCGCTAAATTTATCTCCAACAAGATACTTATAACATTGATTTATTTAACACTTTTTCTCGAACAGACATTAAGAACTAACATCTCGTTTTCCAATACACTCGCAAGATTGTTTACGAAATAAATGACATTATTCATTCATACTTATATAAGTATTCTATTTTTGCCTGATTATATCCGAATCGAAATTAATCTCCTTGGAAAAACAAAAGACCATTGATATGTATGCGTGACACGGGGCCTATCAAGATTCCTGTTTTATACAAACCACAAAATGTCTTCATTGAACCCAGAAGGAGGTAAAAAGTTAATACACATCCAAAGAATACTGCATATTTCCAATAAACTTTTACTTTACACTTTATATCCTTATTTAATAATTTTAAAAAATACACAAACAGTAAAGACTTTAATTTGTTGCGTGATTTTCTTATCTATAATCAATAATGTACTTCCGTACATGGAACAGGTTTAAATGTCAAATTAGACCGTCAGTGCTTTTTACTCCTGTAACGGTAATATCATCATGCTAGGACTATATCACTTGGACACTGTTCCTACCGTTATTATAAGTATTTTAGCACGTGTATGGGAATTTCCATTGAAAGACCAATAGAGAGCTCTCTTCTACAGTTTTTGTTGCAATACAGACAACCGACTAAATCACCATCCCATGTAATTTATTTTCAGCTTTTTTTTTTTCTAAAAGATACTTTGAACACATTTCTTGAAATAAACAAGCGTGCTTCAAAAAATCTTCCAATTCTTTTTTCGTCAATGGCTTTTTTCCAGTATTTTGTATTTTTTGCTTGTATTTTTTTTTTTGGGGGGGGGGGGGGGAGGAATTTTCCATCCTTTGATAAATGGCGCATTGTATATATTCCATATACAATATGTATTATATTTCTTGTAACAATCTCCCATCTCCCTTTTTTCTCTCTAAATCAATTGGTAATCTTCTTCTATATTACAACAACACTTCAGGGTGCTGAAAATTACCTGCTAGTAATACATGTAACGGTGCCACATGTATAAAAGCCTATCAAAACAATCATTCAAAATCAATGTTTGCAATGATTGACATTTAAATTCAAATTGGACTGTAATTGATAAATAAAAAACGATTTTGTGTCTTTATAACATTTTTCTAAATACTAGAAATGGTGTAATTTTTTATTGATTTTAAGGAGCAAGAGCCACTTTGGCCTTATTTGGCCTTGAGAAAAATCCAAAACGATCAGTTTAGGTTGCTTGCAGTATTTATTACTTAGAGTGTTGGAGACCATGTATCTATTAATTTTGACGTAATTTCCAATCTAGGCAATGCATTATGGCGTCATAAATGCGTCATTTTCCTGAAGATGACCTAAAATAACCTAAATTTGAAGCATTTTTTCAATATTTCATATAGAGCACAACCTCTGAACCAAAATATGCAAATACATAATGAAAGCTCTGCTTCTGAAGATCAAAAAGCATGTTACATTTTTTGGATCGTGGGCTGTGCTCATATTTTAATTCTTTGGTGAAGGAAGTCAAATAAGCATGTTTTCTGCAAATTTCAAGAACATTGCAATTTCTCAAATCTATTATCCAATATCTGGACTTTCAAAACGAAATTCTATTATAGAAAATGAAAGCACCAAGTGTTATCTTTATTTTGATATATGAGATGGGAAAGAAGGTGATAGTTAATTAATTGATATAAGTACAGAACCATTTTATGCATAAGAAGGCTTTTGCTTTTTAGTGAAATATATCAAGAAAAAAAATTAGAAGGATTAATATTTTTTGGTGTTTACTTTTATAATTTTGGATCGGCTTTTTGTTGATTTTTTTTAAATTGATCTAATGTCAGGATTGAATGCTGTCAGAGGCTGGACTGAAAACAGACATTAAATTCCATGAAATTGGGTTCCGGTTCCATTTTCAAGGTATTTCTATATAATTTTACTTTTTTGGAAAGAGGCAAAAGACTCTCCTTCACTGTATAAACATACACAAAAACGGGTTAAATAAGAACATTTATGAATAACCCTGGTATTATCATTAACTGGGATTTTTTCTGTAAAGCCTTTTTCACGAGGTTGTCGTTTAAAGTACTCATCTAAAATTGTGCAGTTTTGTAACAAGAACAAAAGGTATTAAGAAATCCATTGTGCTCTGTATTTGTTTGTTGATGTTGAATTGTGTTAACTTGTGAAAAGCTAATAATTATTTCTTTTAAAAAAAAGCACAAGCCTTGAATAGTTGGAGTAAAGGCTTGCCTCCTCTCTGATATTAGGACCCTGATCCATGCTTGATAAGCTTATCTGACTTTTACAATTATTCCATGAATACAAAAATTTTAGCTCAACATTTAAGTGACGTTTAGGGGTTAAAGGCATTGACTTATATTATTGGTTAAATTTTAATCTTCCGTGTTTAGGGCTATATATAAAACTATGCGTATTTTCAAGAAACGCTTTATTTTAGAAGCACCTTCGGTAAGTTAGCAACAGGAAAGTCTAATCATGGCAATGGTGTGGGCAGTGATCCTTGCTTGCAGTTTCTTGTGTACAAGTCCTCAGAAAATTTACTCGGAAGAAAACGATCGCTGTGCTAGTGATGGAAAGACAATGATGCAAATACGAGAGGTTCTGATTCAGCAAGAGAGGTTCCAAGAAATTGTAGATTCCCTCAAGAAGATGATGAAGAGACTCGAGGAAGATGTAACCATGATCAAAGGTGGTAAATAAACATTTCTTTAATCCAAAAAAAAAAATACTTTTAATTTTTACTCTCACTCGATCGATGTTTGTGTATTCATTGATACAATATCATAAACGTCTTTTTTTCATTTATATTCAGGCTTAAAAATAAACTCTGATTGTCAGGATCTATTTTTTGCTGGACACAAGCAGTCTGGAAAATATCTTATCGATCCATTTGGCAACGGAAGCTACGTCAAAGTTTACTGTGACATGGAGACTGAAGAAGGAGGGTGGACAGTAAGAATCCTCTCTCTATATATTTCTCTCTCTCCCTCTCTCTCTCTCTAAAAATAATATTACTCATAAATTTATAATAATCTTAGTTCATTATCTCTGTTTCCGTCTTTTTTTTACTCGATCTTAACCCACTCTTTCTCATTCTCTCCTTCTCTTTCAAAATAATATTTACTTTTAAATATATAGTAATATAAGTTCAATACTTCTTCAGATTCTTAGTTTTTCCTTTATGCTGATTAAGAACTTGTGTGAATTAGAATGAAATTGGTATTTTATTTTACTACAACTACAACTTACTAAGTATTTTTATCGTTTTCTATATGGAAGATATGAAGATAATGAACAGTATTAAATATCAAAGTCCATAAACAATTCAAAATAGAATCAGAGCAAAAACGGACCTCAGAAACATCAGAGGTGGGATCAGGTGCAATGAAGGAGTGAACATGCCCTGCTGACCGGTCCCACCCGCCATGTGCTCCCTGTCATGATCGGGACACACAGGAAAAATCCGCTGCAAATCCAGCGCACAAACAATGGACTGTTTTTTAAAAATATATATATGCCTTAAATAATTAAGCCTTAGAAATGACGAAATTGGCATTCATATTTAAGCCACAGTCTGCATGTATATTTTTAATGATTGATTGCATATTTGTTAACGTCCCTCTGGAAAATTTTCAAGTCATATGGGGAAACCACTACTTGCCGGTGGTGAGTTACAAATTTTGTCCTATACTCGGCACTCCGGGCCATTGAGCAGGGAGGAATCTTTATCGTTCCAACACATAATACTACATGGGACCCGGTTGATACAGTCTTATCCGAACAACAGGGCATCACGACCCCCGGTGAAATTCAAACATGAGGCGTAAACATCAACTCCTTACTTTGCGACTCTAAACCAGACATTCTTCCCACTGCGCCACGTGAGCGACATGCATAATTTGAATGTTTTAAGAAATAATAAGAATAAAAAATGAACATTAATAAAAAGTTGCAAAATATGATGATCATTCCATTATTGGGAATATTTTTTCGTTATATTTTGTAGGCAATTCAGAAACGGATAAGCGGTTCTGTTGGCTTTAACAGAACTTGGGAGGAATATAAAAAAGGATTTGGAAACGTAACAGACTCTTACTGGATAGGTGAATATTTAATTAATTAAATCTCAGATTTATGTATTGCTGTCTTAGTTAAACATTTCTTATCCTATAACTAATTATAAAGATTGCTAACATAACTTCTCTGTAGAATATTTAAATATATTTGGTTGCAATTAACTAAGTTAAATAAAATTATTTTTTATATTTATCATGCTAACTTTACTACAATTCTTTTCTTCATCATGGTTATTTTTGCTGATTTAACTAGAACAATAATATAATGCAGGTAATGACGTGATTCATCAACTGACAAAGGGAAAGAACTCCTCCCTCTACGTATCCATTACATTAAGAAATGGTACAACGTTATACGAACGTTATCATCAGTTTTCGGTCTCTGACGAATCTGACAACTACAGACTCTTTCTCGGGGGACCAGCTACCAGGAATTTGGGCAAATAATATTTGTGACTATCAATAAAAAGACAGAGAAAGGGATATTTCTAAATAGGTCAAAAACTACAAATCCTCTCCAGGAAGAGTCAGCTATTGAATTATTAGGTAGATGTATTAAATTTATCTTGTGCGTTACCCAGTGATTTAATTTTAATTTCTTTCTAGCTTTCAAAAATCATTTTATTTTCACTTTTTAATCCACTTTGTGCGTAGAGGAAAACTTAAGCTCAAGCAAAAGTCCTTTTATTTTAATGGGAAATTCTAGTATGATAATAATAAAGTTTAAGAAAATAAAACGTTCAAAAGATGTGTTTGTGAAACACTATGCGCCCAGCAGCAACAAAGTTCAAAAAAGCTATTTTTAGCATAAAGGTCACAGTCAAGGTCACAAGTTCATTGACCTTGGTGTCATTAAAAGTGCTGAATTAGTGGAGTATGCATATCAAATATGAAGTCTCTATCTTTTATGGTTCAAAAGTTATGGCGAAGGTTAAAGTTTGTAGACAAACAAACAAACAGACAGACAGACAGGACAAAAACAATATACACCTCGAATCTATCGATCCGGGTGCATAAAAATGGGAATGATACAATGATATCCTATCATTGAAATAGCTGTTTCTTACCCGCATTTGTCCATATCAATTAAATAATATCATTTCTAATGCTGGTAATGAGATTAATGCAAGTGAAATTGTTCAATATCAATTTATATATAATATAGTATGTATCTTTTTTAACTTTGAATATTATAAAAAAAAAGGATTGATCTGGTTTGATATAGAAGACACTATCATGTTTTGCATATTTGATTTCTGTAGGTGACAGTATGCGAGACACTACTTATAATAACGACCTGAATGGGATGAAGTTTTCCACCCCGGAGAGGGATAATGATGGGAATGAAAGAGAAGGCCGTGCTGGTAACTGTGCTGCTTGGTACGGAGGGGGCTGGTGGTTTTATTTTTGTCACTCTGCCTTCCTTAACGGTCCCTGGTCCCCGGGGTCCTGGGCCGAACCATGGCATCCTACAGTAACTTCGGGGACAGATGTGAGGGGGACCTTGATGATGATAAAACCTCACTAGGTAAACACCATTAAATATTATATAGACAGTTTTCTTTTGTTTTTTTATTTATTTAAACATGTATATATAAAACCGGATAACTTATCATAAATTATGTCTTTATCCTAGCCATGGTATTGTTTTACATATATCATAAAATACTATTGATCTAATTCCTTTAAATGTAATGACATTATTTATATACATATCGTCTATCTTATTCTGAAAATATTTTTGAAGCTAAATGAACTGATATAATTTTGCATTATTTTTTCGTAATATATTATATTCATTTTATATAACGTCCTGTCTTTTTTTTAAATTATCTGATGATATTAGTAGGTAAACGAAATAATTAGTACTAGTTTTACTGCGTAGAATATCTCATGCGTGTATTTTGCTGTTTTGTTCAATGTGCAAGCTTAGGTACGCGCGTAGGGAATGTTGTTTGGCCGCTTATCAAATCGATGTTTTGCGTTTATTTGTTAAAATCACTTTTGATAAGAAGTTATGTATTCTTGAGGTTATTTATAAATATACAAATATTTTATTAGATTTACCGGTACTATTTGTTTGGTGTGCCATTAGTGCAATGTTAGTGAATGTTTACTTGTTATATTCAAAGTATATGCTACCTACGATTTAAACATGTTATTTACTTTAAAGGTCCTAGCCATTTTGAGTGATACTTGTGACAACCCCGTTACTTAGACCGGAAACCCAATGGGAGCCAGTTGGTGAGAGTCCGTCCGTCGTGGTTGTGTGAAATACTAGACTGTTTCTACACTTTAAGATCTATTTATTGTAAATAATAAATGTAACAATATGATGTACATATAAAATATATTGATTTTTCATGAATAAAAAAAATTGTATTGAAGGAAAGTTGTTGTGCATGACTGAACAGATCATTTCGTTTCAAAAGTGTTTTAAAGCTACAACATTCATTTCAGCAATAAAGAAGGAGGTATGGTTTCAAATAAAATTTTGCCCTGTGATTTTCTAAAAATTGAAACTGGGGTGACAGTTGAAAACTCATGCCTTTTAAATAATTGAAATTCAATGCAGAAAAATCATACAAGTCATTTTTCTCACATGTGCTTTTAAATGCTAATTATGACGTCATAATCATATGCATTTTCCCGTATTTTCTTAAAAAGTTGCAGAAGACACCAATTTTCAATGGAATTTTCTTTCAGATAACATTGTCCACAGGCATCGCCCACAAAGATCTTGAGATATGTGATTTGTTATTGAATTTTGCACAAAATATCAAAAAATTAATGTGGGCGACGGCTGTGGACACTGTTTTCTAAAGGAAAATCACCCTTGAAATGTGCCATTTTGAGGCTTTTTCTGTTGAGAATAGAAAAATGCTTCACATTAATGACGTCATATTTGCAGAATAGTAAACCTTCATACCATATTCTTTCCTGATTTATCAGAGTCATTTGACTAATATTTAAGCCAGTTTCAAAACTTTTGATGTCATTACATTTTTAGGGCGCAATAAAGCTAAAACCACACCTTCTTCTTATTATGTTTTGAGTGTAATAATAATTTTTTTGGAAAAATATAGTCTCATAACTTTTGTGAGGTGTACAAAAAAATTGAGTAACAATTTTATATCTTTCCAACAATAATAATTCATTGCTTATATCGATATGTTTTCGATCCCGTTCTGGACTGCAACAATTATTTATATTTGAAGACCCGTGCATTTGCTTACTGTAAGCTACAGTTAATGGAAGAACCATTGTTGTAGCTTCTGTTCATTGTAAGCGTTGTTTTTGTGCTGTTTTTACGTTGCACTTCCTCGGCATGTCATGGCTTTTTGAATGTTAAGGATTTTCATCAGTTTTTATGTAAAATATAAATATTAAATTACACCACAACAAGGAATGTCAGATTAAAAGATTATCTTAATTTTATGATTTTATGAGCAACTTTATCAATTAAAATTAAAAGTCGCGCTCACATTGAGCAGTTTGCAAAAGTTACTATTGCAGCGGCTTTTCCTTAATGGCAATTTACACAAATAATGGTAAAGAAATGTTCCCCATTTTATGCCTTAAACTATTTCATAGTAATGTTAGAAATTAAAATCTCAAGTGTTTTTTTTTATTCAAAATAAAGACATCAAAGTGTTTTGCATTTATCAATTACATTGAATTTAATAAAACATTTAATTCTCAATCAATGAAAATATTTATTTTAAATGATTATTTTGATAAGCTCTTGATCAATATGTACTTAAGTTATATGTCTTACACCATAGATTCAGAGAGAAAATTGGATTGCAGGGAATTGTTACTAGAAATTGAATACGCATTCCATGTATTTGCTGACAAGGTCATTGTATTGACCATAGAACCCACAAAATGATGACTTTAAACGAGACTGCTGATATATGACGCTAAATTTCTTCACAAAACACAAGACATGATGCAGAAAGCATAGATGGTTATACAGTATATACACATATTAGAAACAAGACAGTCCACCTAGTGTAAACATTTGTTTAAAAATATTTCTATTTTATGAAATTCTTTTGAAATTACCATACAATTTTACATAGGTATCCCACTCCTTCCCCAAAATGCGGATAAAGAAATACGTTGTTTGTACTTCAGATGAATTATGGCGATGCTTTAATTGTCGATATATTTTGATGTAACACCCCCTTCCCTGCACCCGTATAAATTTCCAACAATATGGTGATAACATAAGCACACCCCTCCGTCACTTTCAATATAAAAAGACAATTCACATACATGTAACACACACAAATTCTACTCTTTTTCAGGCAGGAAATAAGTGTTCAATATAGACTTTGGATTGATTGATTGGTGTTTAACGCCGAGTCGGCAATATTTCAGCCATATTTCGGCAGGAATGTTCAATGATCAGTTTTGAGAGTATTTTGGTTTTTCTGGCGGCCCCTAGTGAGCCTACTCTTTTCCGAAAACCAGAGAAACGATCTTTTGCGTGCCAAGGGGGTTGTTATATATAGACTTTGGAAAAAAAAATTACGAAAAAGACTTGGAGAATAAAATTATTTTAAAATTGATTATTATTTTTTTTGGCATAGAAATAATATCTGCGTAAATGTACATGTACTCTAATATAGGATTGTTTTATATTTAAAAAAAACTTTATCATAAATCAAAATGTGAAAACAGATACTTTAAAAAAAAAACCCGTAAAGGAGGTAAGGGGACTAAATCAGTCCCTAAATTCATGTTTAAATCCCAAGTGGCATTTTTGGATAAGGTCAATTTAGCTTAAATACTGTTATTGCCATACATTTCATTGTAGTATAACAAAAATGCTTTGCCGTAATAATCAAAATTATTTTCTTTGAACATACATTTCTATATTTGCGACTAGTCAACTTTTAATACAGACGCAGATCTAGAATTTTTTTCATTAATTATAGTAAATAAAAAAATTAGATCAACAGAAGAAAACACTATCAAGACTAGGATAAAGACTTCATTTTTAGTTACTTTATCCGACTTTATATGTACATGTATAAACGAAATAATCAATATCTTCAAATTATATTAACTGGTCAATAAATAAGATATGAGACGGTCAATGAGGTTTTATCATCTTAACAGTTTTCTATACAATTTCTCACTATAAGATATACCACAGTCAACATCAGCAGTTCATTAATAAATCATGTAACTTTATCAACGGCGTTTTATCATCATGAGCGTCTCTTTATCGATATACTATCTCTCACTGTAGAACGCCATGGGTTGCTCCAGACCCAGGGTTCTGCGGACCAGAGACCGTTAAGGAAGGCTTGGCGACATGAGTTAAACCACCAGCCTCCTCTAGTGTTACTGAGAGCAGCAATATTTCTGTCGTTATCCCTGTCTCGAGTGGAGAAGGGCATCCCAGGCAGATCCGTACCAGGAATCCCCGGGTTTAACATACTGTCTCCTACAATTGTCAGGTATAAAATATCACACTGTCATCTGTATCTACTTAGATCATTTCTATTTATAACAATTAAAGTTAACGAAAATGACATCAACTTTATTTTAAAAGTGTATGCCCTGTTAATGCACTAGTGTTGGTCTTACTGTCAATACTAAAATTTATTTGAATTTATCATTTAGAACAAAAAACGGGAATTTAAAGAAATGGTATAATGATCGGATATCAGTTAACTTTTGTCTCATTTGCATTTCTAAAACTTCTTTGAATTAAATTAACTAATTCGCGAACAGGACTATATCTTGGACATAGAATATATGATTTTTTTTATTTGCCTTCTCCTTTAGACACAAAATGGTCGGTTTATAATGTTTTAATTTTATTATCTCTTAAAACCTGACAGAAATCTTACTTCACAGTATTAGTCTCATGATCAGTCTACTACAACTCATCAATTTATTTTTTACGGTTCTGCAGGAAAGAGAATGTAGTTGTCTATTCCAAAATTTCTCTCTCTATCACTTTCTCTGTTTATTGATATTCACTCATAATTAGCTTCTAACTTACCCATTTTCCCGGTAGCTGGTCCCCCGAGGAAGAGTCTGTAATTGTCGGATTCATTAAAGACAGAAAACTGATGATAGAGTTCGTATAAAGTCCTGCCATTTTTTAAGATAATTGAGACGTAGAGGGAAGAGGTCCTTCCTTTGGTCAGATGGCGAATGATATAATTTCCTTTAATATATAATTATAAGGATCTGTATAATTAGCATAGGAATAGTGTAGCCAAATAAAATTACAGTGGAGCACCATTTATCCGGACGCTTTGGTTCCCAGTCAATTTGTCCGGATATGTGAAGCATCCGGATACCTGAATCCCCAGTTAAACAAGACAAAATAACATATGAAAAATCCGTTCCGATGAAACAAACGTTCGGATACTGAAGCATCCGGGTATCTAGCGTCCGGATATCTGAGGGTCCACTGTGTATGCACTTTATCCAAAGAAAGGAATAGTCGCATAAATAACACCAGAGAAAAATGAGTGTCTAAGCACCAACCTTTTAAAAGTTATTGCAAAAATTAAACGTTTCAAAATTTTCAAACTACTAGATAAAGGTCAAAATTTCAAATTATTGGTATCCAGGAGATGGATAAATTGATTATATGTTGTTTAGCGTCCCTCCCTAGAATTTTTAACTCATAGGGAGACGCCACCAATTGCCGATGAAGAGCTTCAAATTTTGTTTTATACTCGGCACTCAGGGCACATGAGCAGTGAGGGATGTATTTTGGGCACCGACTGCGACCTCAGGACCTCGGCTTATACGGTCTTTAGGTTTCACAGTGGGATTCAAACCCGCGACTTAATGATTGACTTCTTACTTCGCATCTCTTGAGCGACGCTCTAACCACTGCACCATGAGAGCGATGATATCCAGAAGGTATTGTCAAAAGAACATAACATGTGAAATATTTAATCCTTAGCGAGAACTTAAAATTTGCCATGACCAAGGCTTTTTTTTCAAATATAGTTCAAATTCTATGACCAGTCAATGTCTAAATGTCAATGTCTAAATCTCAAATATATGTCTAATAAACTTAACCGTGAAATCTAAAGCTATTGAGAGAGAGAGAGAAAGAAAGAAGAAATAAAGAGAGATCTTACTGTCCACCCTCCTCCTTGTGTCTCCATGTCACAGAAAACGTTGACTTGACTCTTAGTACCGAGGAGAGTGATGAGATAAACACCAGACTCTTTTTGACCGTTGATATAGTAATCCCGACAATCCTTGTAAAGTTCTAAACCTGAATGTAAAAGAAATACATTTATTGGTATGTAATTATTATTTCTATGAATATCTAAACAAACTGTTTAGATATTCCTACTGAGAGAGAGATAGAAAAATGTAAAAGTATTTTTAAAGCGTGAGAGAGAGAGAGAGAGAGAGAGAGGGAGAGAGAGAGAGAGCACTCGCGCTCACCGACTTGTGGGGAACTCACACCTCAGAATTGTGGGGAACTCTCTCGTTCCCCACAAATATGGTCATGGGGTTTTTTGAATTCTACGTGTTCTACTGATAATATTTATTCGATTTGTGGTCATTTTTGAAAAAATCCCCATAAGTCCGTAAAATTGACTCGCAGTAATTTTCTCACTGCACCGTAAAACGAATGTTTGAGGATGCTGGGAAATGTTCATTCGGAACGCAGCGGAATTTAAACTGGTCCCCATATGATACCAATTTATTGCGGGCAATGGCTGCTCCGAGAATATGTGGTAAGTAGATTTTTTATCATATTTTAAAGATATTATAGGCTGAAAACTTAATTTAACTACGTAAATCATGCATGCAGTTATTTCTTACAGACGTTCGTAAAGTAACATTTAATAATGAATGCACGTAAAACTTTGGGAAAGTTTGACCCGACCGTAGACCTCGGTTATTTTTTTTTTAATTGTATCATGTTTATAGGCCTAATGGCTATCCTGTAAGAACAAACTATGGATTTATATGAATTCAGCACCCCTGGGATATGGTAAGCGTTTAAGGCTTGTCCCCATTTTTTGTGAAACGCGACTATCCTCCTCATGCCCATACAAATTATGCTAGACGGTGCGACTGTCTGGTCTTGAGCTGTTTAGTGAGGCCTGTGTGGGCGAATTAATTGTAAAAGTTAATCTGACTTAAACTGTACGTGTATTTATAAACGATGTCAGTCACACACTGACTCAGTGTCAGAAATGTATCACAGAGAACTCCACCTTTTCAAAAGGTCCATTGAAATCAGTACATTTATAGATTTATGTAGCTAAAATTTCTTAGCTTGGTTAGATTATTTAACATGTTTAATTCTTCCAAAAAAAAAGCTTGATTTAGTTATCGTTTTTTTATCAAGTCATTCTTCCTACTTGTATATATATTTCTTCGCATGCGTTGGTTTGCATAGTGTCCATTTGCCTTCATTATCTTTCACCTGCACCCTGTTCTACATTCATCCTGATTGCCCTACTGAAAATATTTTCATGATTTTAGACCATCATTATCGATGTATCATAAGTATTTTTTTTTATTTTGCTAAGGCCAAGATAAATAGATAGTGTTTCCTATTTTAACCTTAGAAAAGATAGGGTAGGTAGGTAGGAAAAACATTTTTATTTTATTTTAACATTTTATTGGCAGGCACGCTGCCACTTTCCCCCAGGATTTCACTGTCAAAATATTTCTGATTAATATGTGTAAGATATGCATTTCTCAAACATGGAAGTGATCAAGATTGAGATTTCATTTCTAATTGTAAACTGGAATTCCGAATACTGTAATATGTGTATATAATTTGGTGCTTTCAAAATTTAGCATAATCACTGGGTTGGCATAATCATAAATTAGCGCTACACATGTATGTGCGGTGTATTGTATATTATCAATATGTAAATGATTTCTTAGCAGTATTCATGAATTAATGCATTGTTGTCTGCACCAAAGCCGCTAAAATATGAAGCCTGCATTTTAAAGTATACATACAGTAGTTTACTCATGGAAAGATATTAGCAGAAAAAATATTGAGGGTCGGCTCCTATACTTCTTAGAGTTAGGCGGGGAACTAAACATGCTGAAAACACACTACTTATTTATTTAGGCCCAATTAAAATGTCTAATAAATTCATTTTAATTAAATACTTATTGTTAATTAAAGATCACCTTTTATTTTTAAAATTTGTTACAATTCAAACCTTGGCCTTGGGGTTTAGATGCTGATGGAATAAATAAGAAACAAAATCATATGTAAAAAATAACTAAAAATCCTTTTCAAAACCTCAATTACTATTGAATTATGATTGGGCGTGGTATACAAAATAATGCGAATTGGAGGAAATGGAGAAACATAGTAATAACAATTAGATCAGCTTTTATGATAGCGAGCATATTAAAAATTTAAAATTGGTTATAAAATTGAAAGGTAATGTTGAGATTTTAAGATTCAATATCTATTATTCATAATTATTAATATTTGCTTAACTGAATTTATATCTTTTTAAATTTATTTCATAATTATTTATATTTGGTCTTTTATTTTTTTTTTAAGAAAACCATTTGAATGCACCCACTATCCCTTTTTAAATTTATTTACATATATTCTCATTTTAATTAAATTTAAATAAATAAGTTTTGGGCCATTTCTGATTAATGCATATTTCAAAATGGATTTTGGTCTTTTGTTTTTTTTTTTTTCACTAAGAAAACCAGCCAATGACATTTGATTTCTTGACAAAAAATACTCTAGTTTTATTTTTAAATCCAAGTGTAATGAGCATAAAAGTAGTGATGAATGTTTAAAACATCGAAGGAATCCATGTCATGTTGATATTCTTACCGCCATGGTTGAACATAGGGTCGAACTAATAGCAGGAAACGACAATAATGCAAGGTTTTACTATACAAAGGAAAAAAAATTGTCTAGGCAATCTGTAAATGTAATTACATATATATATATTATGAGAAATGCAAGACTAATTAATTGATAACTATTTTTAAAATAATTTTATGACTCTACTGCAATGAAAGGTAACTTGAATGGCTTAAATTTCAATAAATTTATTAAAAAAAAGAATTAACTCAAGTTGAACTTTTCTATTTAAGTTTTATGAAGTTTAATTAAATTTAAAGTTACTTAAATACTAACAGCACTATCATGCAATTTCAATGACTATCATTTAAGGTATTGATTCAGTTTTCTGTCATTCCTAAAAATAAGTTGTACTGTATCGTTGATTTTTTGCATATAAAACAGTTTCTGCTCATCAAACATCCACGAGAAAGTGTTCTGTTTCGCAGTTATTGTACGGTTGATTTAAAAGGGAAAGCTCTGGGCCATGTCACAAGAAGGAAAAAAGTAAAATATTTTTCATACCTACCTACCCACTGTTAACAATATGGTTCAGGAAAGGGCATACATTAAGTCTTAATTTTGGCATGCCGCATGGGGTCAAAAATTACTATTGAGTGATGTGGAGATATACCTGTCTTGTAATTATAGGTAAAGATATGAACACTTTAAAAAAAATATACAATGAAATCTTTGAATTGAAAGCAAAATTATCATTGCAGGTTTTCGGGTTTTCACCACAAGAGCAAATTATACAACTTTATTCTTGAAAATGTTAGAGACTGAGACTTGGAGTCAAAGTCAACAGACACGCTTGCATGGACATGAAGGATGTAAAGAACTAGAGTATTATAACTGAAAGCATTTTGTCTGGATTTGTGTATGGAAACAGAAGGATTTAGTATTGGTAAGTCAAGATAGCTGTAAAATCTCATTTTGAACTCTATATGTGAGCAGTACTGTAAACCAACTACCAGGTAGTACACATGTACCCTATTTGTGTCATCTTTTATTTGCATATCTAATCTGTGTTGATTAATTTCCGTGACTAATGAAAGGAAACATTCTCTACAAATATAAAGCAAAATTAATAGTTCAGGGCAATTAATAATTTACTATTCACTAGTAAATGTAGGTCATGAAACTGGCAAATATTTCTTGCACTCAAATAAAAGTTGGTTTACAGTACTTCCGTTGCTCTAAAAACAGAAATAATAAAAAAAAAGCATGCTGATATCATGTATACATGTTATGAAGCCTAATACATGTACATAGAAGTATATAAACCGGTATATCTAAAATAAAAAAAAAATTTGGTCCTTGTTCATGATTTCAAAGTAGGTTAAAGCCATATATGGCGTAACTGATCAAAAAAATATATTTTTGAAAAATACAAAATTAAGTAAAGAAATATGTGTAATACATTTAATTAGAAAATTTTACAAAATATAATCAAAATTTCATCTAATAATACGATTTTATCTTCTCTGTATTGTGTTATTTAAATCTTAAAGAAAATTCCGAGAATCCAAATTAAATTGTTATATCTTTTTGCAATTGTCAGATTTTGTAATTTACGGAAAAGTTAAAATCTTTATGATTTCTAATAATTTTCATTGTACATACGTCATATATGGCTTTAAAAGCCTCATGAACATGCTGAGAAGTTGTCAGAAAATATACATGTGTGCTAACCATGCTAACTGTGTAACAATAATCAGAAAATTTTACAAAATATAATCAAAATTTGGTTAATAATAATTAGTCATTGGCCAATTAAATCCATCAATGATTAAATTAGTACTTATATATACTGTCTCCTGATTTTATGACTTTTTATCCTTTTCAACATACTTATTATTTTTGAATTGAAAACATTTTTTTTACCTGAGAAAATTAAAATTTGCAATTTGTTTTAAATCTAGTGAAGGAAAACAAATGTTTTTAAAATTAATGTGCTTTGATTTAAAAGACTTGTAAACATTAGATTAGTAATACATGTAGTTTCAATACAATTATTAATATTGATGATTGATTTTTTTTAAGATTTGATAGATATTTTATTTGTTGAAAAATAATTTTTATCTGTAAGGCCGGAATTAAAAATATCTTTGTTTATAATAAAATAAATTCTCAGTTTCCCAGGTAAGTAAACAATTTTATTTTCTGATAGCAGCTTTGAAAATACATTCTAAAATTTAATGGAAAGTTACATTTATAAATAAGAAAAGTACAAAAGAAATTGATTTATGAACAATATGCTAAGTACTGGTATCATGCATATGCCTTTTAAAAGCAAAATTCTTAATTAAATAATTCACAACTGTAATTTAGTTGAACTTGTGAAATATCTCACGTCCATGTACATTTATATAAATCGAATAAAAGAGACAATATGGACACCAGAGTATATTTTTTCAAACCTTCAACAGCCTCCAGTGCTTGACAATCAATGTACTTTTTTGAGGGCCGTGAGATTTGCAGTGATTCTGGAGCATTTTGCTTTGGAGTTAAGACGTAAGTGGCTAATTTTAAGTCACAGGTTTAAATACCAACGAGGGTCGTTGAAAACGGTCCTTTAAAAACTAAGAGACCGTAAGTGTCCAGTGTCGCAGAAGATGCTGGCTCAAAAAAGATCCCCCACTGGTTAATGGCAAAAAAGTGCGTAGTACGTCTAAATTTGGAGCAATGGGGAAATGTTCAAATGTCGTCCCAACAAATCTCGAAGGGGTTATGAGCAAAGAAACAACCAGTCTTCAAGGACCTAATTAAAGAAAAATACACTGGACGTCTAAGGAAGCTGAATTGAAATGATTTAAAAACTATTTGGAAAGAGTATGTAAACAATATTTAAATGAACCAAACCAAATCATGCTATAAAAAATGCCATAGTCACAAAGTTTAATCCGTAAATAAAGGCATTAAACAGGTACTTGTGGACAGGACACCCCCCACCCCCCGATATTCAACCTGGGGCTTATTGGACATTTCTTCAAAAATAATATTTATTACACTTATTCATCATGTGTACAATATGAAGAAATCGTCAAAACCCCAAAACAATCGCTCCACAAAAAATACCCCACTACTATACAGTGTAATAAATATTATTTTTGAAGAAATGTCCAAATGCCTCGGGTTGAAAATCGGGGGTGGGGGACAAAAATGGGGGGGGTGTCCTGTCCACAAGTACCTGTGAATTATATCAGGATGAATATGCAGACATATTTACAACTCCATAATGGCATATAGTAAACATAGGAACATAGATGAATTGGTAATTAGATCAAAACTCAAATTAAATAAAATGCAGTGAAATTGAATTATGTGTTCACTAGGTGGGCCCCTCATCTGCTCAATGGCCTTTTGTATTATTAAATTCAACAGACAGATTCGTTTGTTCGTTGAATGTCCCTTTCGAAAATTTATTTTTGGAGACCTGACAGAAAATTAAAATCATTGTAAATTTTATTTTAAATCTGTTTCAAGAGAAAACAAATGTTTTTAGCCAAAATATAATGTGCTTTGATTTAAAAGAACTAATTGTAAACATTTTATTTCCAACAAAGTGAATACATGTAGTTTCAATACAATTATTAATAGTTTGATGATTGCATTTTTTTGACAATAAAAAAAAAATTTTTGATCTTATTTGAAAAATCTTTTATTTTATTTGTTGAACAAATAATTTTTATTTTGGCCTAATGTTCATGTATAATAAAATAATGCATTTCCCAATAAGTGATAAATGTTTCCCACAATTCAGCAATATACACTGAAGTGTACATTTATTGGTTGGGTTCAAAGGCAACATTTATATGGAAACAAAGTTTTAAGGGTAAAGCAATGGTCAATACATGTGTATTCCTCACAAGTGAACAGTGAGAAATATTCCCAACAAATCAACAGTGAAAAATATTACCTAAAATTGTTAACTGTGAGAAATATTCCCCACAAGTCAGCAATGATAAATATAACCTACGTGAGAAATATTCCCCACAAGTCAGCAGTGATAAATATTCCCCACAAGTCACCAATGAAAAGTATTACAAGTTAACAGTGATAAATATTCCCCACAAGTCAGCAGTGATAAATATTCCCCACAAGTCAGCAATGAAAAGTATTACAAGTTAACAGTGAGAAATATTCCCCACAAGTCAGCAGTGAGAAATATTCCCCACAAGTCAGCAATGAAAAGTATTACAAGTTAACAGTGAGAAATATTCCCCACAAGTCAGCAATGATAAGTATTACCTACAAGTCAACTGTGAGGAATATTCAATAACAACATGCAATTATTTTAACCCATTCTCAATCAAATTTGGGGACATACATGTTGACCTATTGGGATGAAAAAGAGGGAGATTCAGACCTCAAAAGCAGTAGCATTGTGCGTGTGTCGTTTAACGCTTGGATTATCAATATCTTTCATGTAATATACATGTATATTATAAGCCTTAAATGAAATCAGGTACCTAAACTAACTAATCTTAAATATCAACAGCAAAGAAGAAGACAGAAACACCTTAAGTTTGACATAAATTGTACAAATTCAAATATTTTTCATGCTCATCATTTTGCTTGGATTGGCTGCTTTACTTAGCCTTTTGAAGAGTGATCTTTGCTGAAATAGCCTAGAAGCAATAATTCTGAATGTTGATTCAGTTTTTAAACAAAACAAATGATGGCATGGTTTAATCTAGATCTAAAACAAGTTCGTATCTTTCGTTATATAAATCAGATTTCCCGCGATGATCGAAAACGAAAGTAGAGATGTGCCACATGGCTTGGTCAATCGAGTGATTTCTATTGACTTTATTGATAAAGTTATGAGCTTCTGTGCTTTTAAAGACGATGTCAAATGTTTTTATCTAATTCTTAAAAGCTGTATCTCCTTTTTCGTGGCAGGGATGTTGATTAATTTATCGTAACCAATGTAATCACTGGTAGTCTTATGTTGTTGTCGTTGTCAAATCGGTGCTTGAAATCAATGTACAAAAAAGCATTTGTATGATTCCTAGTCAAATCACGCGATATCTAGCGAGATTTTATGAGAGTGGCTTCAAAAATGGATACCCAAGCGAACCAAAAATACTTTAAACGCAGCTTTTGTAGAATAGCGGTAGATTTCTGAATTAAATCGGTAGGCGGGAGATGGAGTGAAAAAGCGGTAGACTCCCGCCTAAAACATGTATGTGGGGAGTAAATTGGAATTAGCATGTCTGTCTATCTTTCTATAGGCATTACATATTGAGGGATAATGGTGGCATTATTTTTTTAGGAAATCTCACATCAACTTCCTGTTTATCTGTGCGTGTAAATTTTTATGTTTTTTTTTTCAGCAACTACTATGGTAGCAAGAAGTTTGAAATTTTTTAACACTCTTTGTCGAGGCATATTATATACTGGTAGTGAGATTCATTTTTATGCAAATTCGATGTCAACTTCCTATATATCCACGTGTCTCGAGATCTGTACGCAATTTTTGTTGCAGTTTTTTCACCAACTGACTATCACAGATATAAAAATGTGGTACATGTATCCATTAGATTGAACCCTAGCAATAAAAATCCTGAGTAGCATTCTCTACTGAGACTAGCAAGCTAACCACTATGCTACACAAGTCCTGATGAGGATTGGCATTTAAATCATGTTTGTGATATGACCATTGACTCAGTGGACTTCAAGTTTTTCTCGAAAAGATACAAAAGTTATATCATAAAATTATAATTTTTTAAAAGGTTTATTGGGTTTTTACTCCATAATTTTGGAAATCAAAATAGTATATCTCATTTTGTATGCAAACTTTGAGGATAAACTTGAAAAAAAAAGTGGAGTGAAGACCCACTCATACATTTCAAAACATTGTTTTAAAAAGTGTGTAGTGTTGTTATGATAGTCGCTGACTATCGAAAAATCGTCGTTTAAAGGCCCAGATTGGCGACAATCGATTGTAAATATTATCATCGATAGATCACTATATTTTTCAAGCCGTATTTCTCAAGCCGAGCAGGTTTAACTTTTATATTCACCAAAGGGACATCACTCTAATCAGCAGTAAACAAAATGAGAACGTGCATGGTGAAGAGGTTATAATTATTATATCCATATCCTGGTGCATTGTCTTTTTAAAATACTTCTAAGGATGAATAAATCTAACCTTTTATAACATTTAAAATTATCAATTATATAATTATATAAGTGATTGTGTTCTTCCGATTCAATTTGATAATAGTAAATTTGTCCAATTTTACAACACTAAAAGTGTGAAAAAATGACTCAATTTGCCCTTTTTCGCGTGTGTATTATATTTTACAGGCCAAAAACTTCAATCTTCATGAGATATGTATAAGTTGTAGAGATTTGACAGATTTACATAAAGTATACTTTAATTTTAGATGAAATATTTCGGAAAATTTTGATACAATACTTGATATCGCGATTACTTAACTTAGCTGAACTCTTTCATGAAGGAGGTAGGAATCATCTGTTGGGTGGGAGCAATGTGCTATTCAATACAATTAATGCAAGATCGATCATTGTAGCATTTATAAGGACAGATAAGTAAAAAATCCTGGTGGAATACCTCGCTAGACAATCGCTGAACCAGCCTTATACATTTTTGAGAGGAGCCAATCCTAAATTGTCACATTTTTAAAGATATGTTTAATTAAGCGGACTCTTATAGTTAAATTTTCATTGAAAATCGTCACATTTTTCAGTATATAAAATATTCTTAACTTTCCTTATTTGACAATCTACTATTTGGAATTCAATATCTGGCAAAACATCGTGATTTTGGCATTAAATTGTTCGAATCATTCGATTGTCACTAATGTAAACAATGTCATTTGCCCCCAGAAATTTAGACTTTTCTTGACTCCCTCGCAAAAGAGCGGAGGTAAGTTAGATAACTGCGAGGTACTCATTGGTAGTCGCGACATAACATATTGAGATTTAATTTTTTCACCTTCATGTTTGTTGCGCTATAGGCTTATCCCTTGTTATGTTCTCGGACTCCCATCTCATTTATCATCCAATAATAAAATACATTTCCAAAGCATGTGAATTATATTTAGATGATAATTAAATACATATGATAAACAATAGATAAAAATTGATATTTTTGTCCTTTCTACTCTTCATGCATATAACATGTATAAAGTCCACAACAATAAAATGATTCATTTGATTTTTGTTAGGATTTGTTCATCGACATCCAACATATTGTTTACATGTTTATGTTACGTTTGTCCCAGAAATCCTGAAAGATTTGTACACTCTGCAACTTTTTTACAGAGGAGCGCACTAAAATCTTAAACTCTTCCATAGTTGAAATAAGACGTATTGGTAAATAGATTTTGCCCTGTAGTCCATCTGGCTGTTTGTCCTCAAAAACTTTAACCTTGCTCATAACTTTGGAGTGAGTGGGGCTATGGCTTTCATATTTCACTGCTGTACACTTGTATTTCTTGTGACAAGACCTTTCTTTGGGTACCACCACCACCAAATTTGACCTCTTGACCTTGAAGTTTGACCACTTTTACAAAAATATATCACTCTTCAACCTTAGTTATAACTTATAACTTTTGCACAGTTGGTGTTAGGGCTTTCATACTTCTCATTGGTATGTTCAATAATTTTTTTGACAGGTCTGCCCAAGTTTTGTATTAAAACGCTTCTGAAACTCATCTGTAAAAAACATTTAATATTGTTGGCCGATTTAAACATTTCGGGAAAATAGCAAAAAAAATGAAAACGTGAAAAAAAACTATGAGGTTCGGAGAGTAAAATGGAGGATAGGTCAGGTGACAGGAAACATGAGTACAGTCATGTATATTTTTTTTGCCCCGGTATAGTGTCATATTTGATATTATATGGAATATGTGATTTGCAGCACATTCTTACTGATATTTCTTTAAATTACAGGTATCCTGAATTTTTGTCAACTTCTAGCCAAGATCCTGTACTTAAGCTGAATGTGGAGGACAGATGTACACACAGTACTAGTATAGAGGGTAAGTAGACCAAAAAAAAAAACAAGATGTGTTTGTGAAACACTATGCGCCCGGCGGCAACAAAGTTTGGAAAAAGCTATTTTTAGCATTAAGGTCACAGTCAAGGTCACAAAGTCATTGACCTTGGTGTCATTTGAAAGAGGTTGATTAGTGGAGTATGGAGTGGACTCCATGCCACTAAACTGGAAGTGAACACCGCAGTGAATATTTTACGTAATTGAAGAAAAGAAAAAAATTGTATGTAAATCTTCATGTACAATATTATGTTTCCATATGTGATCAATTAAAAAAAAATATATTTTTAAAACAAAATAATGCCTCATCAGGTCGGTAAGACAAGCTGTTTGGCTCTTTGCTTTTTGACTTTTTATAAATATACTGGTATTTAAGGATTTCTTTGAAAGATATTTACAATGATATCAACTATATTTGATTTGGGCGCACACACATGCATATGCAAGATGATCATGGTTAAGCGATTAACACATCTTTCTATCCCGCGAATGATAGAAAAAATACAGAGTTACCACATTTCAAGTATATATCATTTTTTGAAATACCTATTCACATTTAAATTCTCCACTGATTTTAACCTCGGGCTCAAAGTTGGTTTTATTCCGACGACAAGGCAGTGTTAAAGTCGACTAAGGATATCACGCCGATGGCTAACCAATCCAAATGAACTTAGTCAATTTTAGTTCCATGCATAGAAAAGGGATTTTCCTTTAATCTGTTCAGATTTTTTTATATGATTATATATCTCCTCTCTGGTCAACTCAACTCTGGTACCTGTGCCTAGTAAATTTTATATACTATGTAAATAAATTTATACATGTAAAGGTTTTTGACCGGAACTATTTAAAATGCATAGGAGGCTACTTTCTGGGGTTTACAATAATAAAGACATTCGTATCAGCTAATGTGACCAATATTCTTTAAGACCTTCATATTAATATTGTTCATGAATGCTAATACCTGATATTTTTTTTACGAAGGAGCGTATATGTATATTGATTTTGAATTTCTAGGGATTGCGTAATTCAAAAAAAAAATCAATTAAATTTCAAAGGTTAAATAAACAAAGGATGCTTGGTATTAAAATATTGTTTCAAATCAGTAGAATTGAATGCTATGAACGACATCCGAATAAATACGTACATGTAAACATAGAAGGCTTATATACCAACTTTGTTCATCTGTACTTTATTTTCAAACACGACAGGATTTGTAATTAATTAAAATAATTTCTATATACTTTGGAAACTCACATCAAATATTTTAATACTCTTTAAGCTTTTTCTGCAGTTTCCTTGAGATGTTACGAGGTGTAATTTGAGCTTTACAGCGATTCTCTACTTGTGTGTGTGTGTGTGTTTTTTGCTACCCTTGGGTTAAGGTCAAAGGTTAAGGTCGATTTCAAGTTCATAGGTCAAGGTCATTTTGGTAAAAAACTAATATCAATATTTTATTCAGGTTACTAGTGACCTTGACCTAAGTATTAAGGTCAAGGGTAAAAAGATCTGCTTCAGTATGTTACATGTCTTTACATTTAGAAGTTCTTAATTCTGCATGAACATCAAAAGGTTTAAGTATACCGTCGTTTAAAGCATTGTGTGTGCGCGCATGTGCATGACGTCCCCATTTTTTTTTTGATGGTAGAATAATGTAGGCATTCATTATATCTATTCATATTCGAAATTTCACCCTGTATTATTGAGAATTAAGAAAGTTTTAGGCATTTAAACTTTTAGCCAAATTGCAGCACACGTGCATGTCGTGCGTTCATGATTATTCTTATATATCATGCTGTAGATCTTCATAATGTATGACTATGTTCAAAATTTCAAAGGATTTTGTCTGAAAACAAAAAGAGATATAAAGACTTTAGTTTCAGCCAATCGGAACGAAGCGCACGTGCATGCGCGTGTGATCTTGCTATTTTGACCATGTCATCATGTCTATACTACTATTATATCTTTATATTATGAGTTTCAAAGCATTTCATCAAAAATTTAAAATTTTACGGCTATATTATCAAGGTCAGAAAAAAATTGTGCGCACATGTAAATCTTCATGTATCACATATTAGTGTAAAAAGGTTTCACCATCGGATGTGTTTACGAGAACACTCGCGGACAAAAAAAAAAAAAATATTTTTAAAACAAAATAATGCCTCATCAGGTCGGTAAGACAAGCTGTTTGGCTCTTTGTTGACTTGGCTTTTCAATGATTTAAATTTGGCACCGTGTAAAAATAGAATTATCTGTCCCTGGTACATATCGTCTTACAAGTAAGAAAAAGAATTGATAACTTTTAAAGTTTTCTTAAATATGTTTAAAATAACTGAATCAAAATATGTTGAATAATTATTTATTTTATTTCATTTGAACAAGCTTTCATCATCATGATCATGTTCATAGACGTCAAATATACACTGCGAGATTTACTTCCAGTTTAGTGGCATGGAGTCCAGGATGAGCTGTTAAAGTGGAAAAAGGGCCAGAAACGGCCTGTAGTCGTCAAGCAGATTGGATTTCTTAACTTGAATAAATAGTAAAACGCTCCGAATACTGAATTTGTTGCGAGATTTTTTAGGCCAAGCCCAGATCTATTAGTTTAAGTGTGTCCCCCCAAAACATATTGCCATCATGGTGTATTTTAGTTGAAGGTAGGAACATTTCTTTCCGGATTTTTTTTTTTTTTTTTTTTGACGATAAGAACTTCAGACTCCTGTCCTTTAACATTTTTAAAAATATTTATTGAGTTGGCTTGCGTTTTTTTGACAAGCCATTTCAGAGCATTTTTGCATTCAAGGTGTACGCCAAAAATTAGTTGCCTAGCACAAAATGCTTTGGTTTGAGTGATTGTACAAACTTAAGAGGTAAAAAGTGTATAAAATTTCATACTGTAACATTATTTATGCTTTCATGCTTTTAAAGAAATTTTTGATTAAATATCTGTAAGATGTACAATTACTGCGTATGAATATATTGTTCAAGCTTGTTAGGCGGATCTAATCTTCCAATCTGAAGTTTATAATTGACTTAAGAATACTTCCTAACACAAACACCAGCTGCTCTCATTAGCTGCAGCTAGTTGTGGTTGAAAATCTATTTTTAGAAAATCCAGATTTGTTGTTGTAATCCTTAACCTAATTATTCCATAACACTGACCACTGCAGCTAGTGTGCTTAAATTTATTATAGAATCCAGTCAAAATAATACAGAAGCCCATTAGTGCCAACCTGTATATATAAAGGAAAAGCAATATACACTTTATTTATGAACCGAACATGGATCAGACATATAATATTCAATCTCTAAAGATGCAAAATAAACTGAATATATTAAGGTAAATGTATTAAAAAGCTCAGTTGACTCCAGCAAGTCAACTCGCAGGCCCTTCAGGTCTTTGATTGATTTTTTTTAAAGTCACTTGCCCACGGGCATGTACCTATTAAAAAAATCACTTGCCTCCCCCTTAAAAATTCACTAGCCCCGGGCGTCGGGCAATGGGATTTGTCAGACCCTGGTAGTGTAGATTCAAGCTTGTTCAAATCATGACCCCCCAGGGGTAGGGTGAGACCACAATGGCCGATCAAAGTTTTACATAGGAGTATATAGGAAAAATCTTTAAAAATCTTCTTCTCAAGAACTACTGGGCCAGGAAAGATGAAACTCATGTGTAATCATCTTCAGGTAGTGTAGATTCAAGTTTGTTCAAATCATGACCCCCGGGGTAGGATGGGGCCACAATAGCTGATCAAAGTTTTCCTAGGAGTATATAAGAAAAATCTTTAAAAATCTTTTTCTCAAGAACCACTGGGCCAAGAAAGATGAAACTCACCCGGAATCATATTCAGGTAGTGTGGATTCAAATTTGTTCAAATCATGACCCCCAGGGGTAGGGTGGGGCCACAATGGCCAATCAAAGTTTTACATTGGAGTATATAGGAAAAATCTTTAAAAATCTTCTTCTCAAGAAACACAGGGCCAGGAAAGATGAAACTCATGTGTAATCATCTTCAGGTAGTGTAGATTCAAGTTTGTTCAAATCATGACCCCCAGGGGTAGGATGGGGCCACAATGGCCGATGAAACTCTTTCATAAGAATATATATGAAAATCTTTTTAAATCTTCTTCTCAAGTACTTCAAAGCCATGATTAGTGATATTTATATGGAATCAACCCCCTTAATGTATATTTTAGTTTGTTCAAATCATAACCAAGCCCCCCCCCCCCCCCCCCCCCCCCGCCTCTCAATTTTTCAGTTTTGACCTGATCTGTGCTTTTTCCTAGACAATGTGCTCAGGTGAGCCCCGGTCAAATAAAAAGGTCAAGGATTAAAATCATTCCAAGGTCCGAAACATCTCGATCTTGTCTCACAAAAGGGACATCAAAAATTAAAACCAAAATCAAATGTTACAATGAAAACAAGACTCACCGGGGTAGGGCGGTGCCACAATGGCTGATCAAAGGTTTACATAGAATATATAGGAAAAATCTTAAAAAATCCACTGGGCCAGGAAAGATAAAACTCTTGTCGAAGCATCCTTAGGTGGTGTAGATTCAAGTTTGTACAAATCATGACACCCGGGGGTAGGGCAGGGCCACACTGGCTGATCAAATTTTTATATAGAAATATATAGGAATTTTTTTTTAAAATCCTTTGCTCAAGATCAGCAAAGCTATGATTGTGATATTAATATGGAAATATCCTCAGAGTTAATTCAAGTTTGTTCATAACATGATCTCTTGGGTTTAGGGAGGGTTAACGAGGGGTCACAATGGGAGATCAAGTAATATGTAGGACAAATCTTCTTTTCAAGTATGGCAAAATTTAGCTGCAGATCTGTAGCACTATGGTTTTATAATTTGTCTGACTCTAACGCTACAGGTCCCGTAATGCAAAAAAGGTGGAATTTACGGGGCATTGTTTGCGCACTTTTGGGGAAAATTTTTCCATTTTCTAGCATTGGTCAATCAACTACCTTTCCATTCCTAATTCTGGACTTATTCTGTATAAAATAGTGTATATTTTATCCACCTCCCAACCATTTTTAGTTATATCTACAGTTAAAAAACTCACTTGAAGTGAATTTTCAGCAGTACATGTATAACATATAATTTTAATCAAGCGAGTTCTCAAGTATTAAAAAATTTCACCCCCCCCCCCCCCCCCCAACAAGTAAACTTCAATACTGAGCTGACTTGTGTTTTTTTAACTAGCCCATGTGCTCAGGTGAGCGATGTGGGCCCATGGGCCTCTTGTTTTCATTGTAACTTTTGATTTTGGTTTTCATTTTTGATGTCCCTTTTGTGAGACAAGATCGAGATGTTTCGGACCTTGGAATGATTATAATCCTTGACCTTTTTATTTGACCTTAAATTCAAAATATTGCTTTGGAATTGACAATATATGATAGGGAATTAATATTTAACACAATATGCTATATATAATAGCACCTTACAAACTAAGACACCGAAAGCGAGGGACCACAATTATTTGAATTTGCTTGATTACATTGCTTTAAATGCTCAGAAATGATGTTTTCTAATTTCAGGTATTATCTCGGTACCTTAAAACTCCAAACGACAGGGAGAAGAAGAAAACTGCATATTTCCGATGTATCTTCACAGCAACATGACCCAAAGCACTACCATTAAAGGATTTGATTTGACATTAAGGAAGTAAAAAAATGAAGGCATTAGTCATAAAGAAAATTAAAGAACTTTATGTCTGAATATTATATCAACAATACCATAGATCTAAAGATGGATTATTTTGCCTTATAATTTATATTAATGCATGTACATGTAATTTTATTCTTTTTATATATACAATCATGTAGTGTTACCATTTTTCACAAAGCTTAAAAAGTTATGTAGGGCCACACCAATTTAATTTCTTGTTCGTCGGACATTTGATTTAAAAAAAGTACAAGCAGTTAAATGATAATATTATTACTCTTTGCTGGGCAATTTTTTAGGCGGAGCGTGAAAATTTGAGCGGACAATTATATTTTTTCTGATTTACAGAGTAAGCAGATATAAAATACAATAAATAGAGCGGAAATGGAACAGAAAATAGCACAGAATTCCTATGGTGCGAGAAATTGAAATTAATATTATTTGTATGGTTTTGTTTAAATAAGCGCGTGGGTCCGACGAACAAAAATTTTCATTAGTGTGGCCTAGATCATTTAGATTCAATTCATTTTTTTCTTCAAATTACCACATGCCAGAATTCATAAGAAGGAAATTTATATATGGCTGGTGGTTGTGGCCATTTTTAGACTATATTGATCTCCTTTAGAAGGAGAGCTCCTTATAAAATTATACAAAAAATGACCAAATTTTAAAACTAAAATGTACAGAATTTTTCTTTGCCAAATGATAGTTCATAGAACCACAATTCTTCAATCATGTCTACTTGGAGATCAGTGGATGGATATTCATATACAATACACAGCTGAAGCAGGTTTTGTTAGGTTATTTTATTTTCAAAAGGAATGCATTATTTTCTTCAGTCCATTAATGTTAAGCTCTTTAATAGAAACAATTGTAGAAGATTTATCATATTTTGTTTAGAATTTTGAAGAATTTGTTAATCACTCAGTGAAAATTATCCCTTGTCATAATACAAATTTTTAAAATGTATGTACAAATACTTTTATGTTGAAATGACCATGCAAGGAAGAAAATAAAACAAGTTTAAGTGTACACTTTATGCTTTTATATCCAAATTGGCTTCTGTGGAAGGAGAAAGGTTCATATAATAGTATATTAATTAAAGGAGTACATAATGTCCTTTAGAATTTCAGTAAAATTTCTTGACTTTCATGTTAAGGTCATACGCAACGTAGTTTTAACTTTTTTGGATTCTGCCTTGGAGTTGAAGAGTTCCACTAAATGAAGGGCCTGTGTGCAATATTTTTAATGTCTATATATGGATTTGTACACCTCTTCTTAAACAATTTTTGATGGAAAAAAATCTGGAATTCATGTTTTATAATTTTTGTACATTTTTATTTAAATAATGCAAAAATTTTCAAAATTCGATATCTTTTCAAAACCCCTGGAAACGCATGCTGATTTTTTGTCCAAGAACATTTAATGATATTATAAGTTTAAATTTAGAATATCTTGGAAAATTATCAGTAGGTAAGGTACGTTGTGTATGTCCTTAATAGACATGAATTTAATTCGAATGGGGGTTGCATTCCATTCCATCTTGTTTTGAAAATGAAAGGATTAACTTCCATTGTAATTGTCGTACATCTCAATACATTCATATACTAGAATGAGTAGATTATATAGAAGAAATTTGAGAAAAAAAGGAAAGGAAGTAAAAGTCAATACATGTGAATAAGGCCACACTGTCCGTCGGACATTTGATGAAAAAAGTACGAGCGGGGTAGCGGTTAAATAATAATATTATTACTTTTTTGAAGGCAAAATTTTAAGGCGGGGCGTGAAAAAAATTGAGCGGACAATTATATTTTTTCTGATTTGCAGAGTAAGTAGATTAAAAGTACGATAAATAGAGCGGAAATATAACAGAAAACAGCAAAGAATTCCAATGGTGCGGGAATTTCAAATTTATATTATTTGTATAGTTTTGTTTAAATAAGAGCGCGCGGGTCCGACGAACAATAAATTTTATTGGTGTGACCTAATTCCTAGCTGCAGAACTGTAGCGTTGTGGTTTTAAATATTAGTCTTGTCCATAAAGCTACAGATCCCGTAATGCAAAAAAAAAGGTACCATTTACGGCTGAAGATTTTTTTGCGCACTTTGGGGGAAATTTCTCCTTTTTCCAGCATTGTTCAATCAACTAACTCTCACTCCCGAATTCTAGACACATTCTGTAACCAATCTGTATATTTTATCCACCTCCAAATCCTTTACAGTGGTAAACTGATTTGATTAGAATCGTTTGTTAAATTGCTGAAAATACACTTCAAGCGAGTTTATCGCCTGTAGAGACTGCTATCAGGCATGTAGCATCGTTTTTGAAAGTGGAGGGGGGGGGGGGGCAACCAGAGAATTTTTTTTTACTTACCTGTAAAAGTTGACAAGCAAAAAAAAAAAAAGCCAACTTTTTCCAAGGCCAACTTCCTTTTACTTCCAATTTTTTCGCATACAATACATACAATACTACATTTCCTTCATATCACTATACGGTGGTAAGAATTGGGGGGGGGGGGGAAACCAACTTTACAGTGGACATTCTCAATAGTAAAGGTAATGTTAGGGAAAAAAGGGGGGGGGGGGCTAGGCCTCCTCCTGGCCCCCACTGTTGCTACGTCCCTGACTATAAAGAGTTGAGAGGTGGATAATATAAACAGATTGTTGAAAGAATGTGTCTAGAATTAGTGAGTGAATGGTAGTTGATTGATCAATGCTTAAAAGTGGAGAAATTCCCCCCCCCCCCCCCTCCAACATGCGCAAAACGCAATGTTTTCACTCAGGACTAGTAGCTTGTGAGGATGGACTAAAACTATATTAAGAACTTCCTGAACTAGTTTTGAAATTTTTTCTCCGGAATTGGGGGGGGGGGGGGGGGTTACTTTTTTCTATGCATAAATAAAGACAAATAATAACCCCATTGAATATGTCCGTAGAAAAAGTTCTGTCCTTTATGGAGTAAATGTAAATGTCTCAATAATTTCCGAATATCCCTCGTATATTGATAATATTACATTATACCATCATTGTATTTTTTTTAAGGTCAAGGCAATGACTCAGAATTTAGAGGAGTAAAGGGCTTATCGAGCCCAAAAGGGCAAGGAGAGCGTTGTTTTTCAATTTTAAAAAATCAGTGATCGTCATGACAGAAAAAAAAAACATCAATGAAAGTTTTATATGATTCAACGATTAAAACTGATGGAGCAGACATGTCAAGTTTCTTGTTTAAAAGTCAGAGACATGCAAACCCAATGAGACCATCGGAGCTAACATCAGCTTAATTTAACCAGTATAAGTTTTGTATTTGAAATCTTTTTTGGCAAAATGTAGAAAAACAATAAATATCGAAGCATACCAATGAAAGGTGTATTTTAAGAGGCAAAATGACAAATTACCTTAGAAATATCTTGGATCAAAAAGTTTTGTGATGTAAGGGTGATTTCCTTTTACTCTTCTGTATCAAATTTAAAACGTTTGGGGGTAGCATGAAAAGGACAATCAGACTTCCAGTGAACATTTTAAATGTTAAAAAAGAACAACAACAAAAAAATACGATCATGGAAATAGAAGTGGGAGGATACTCCACCCCTCCTGATTCTATCACCCCCTCAAATCAAGGGTTTTTGATCCGCTCCGCTTTATGCGGGCATCAAAAACCGGAGGGCAAGCCCCTTCTCAATTTCCTAGTGCCTGAATATGTTCGTTTGAGCGAAATTCGGATGCAGATGATATAACTTTTCTGAAATTGTTTTCAATCTACTGTATTTTCAGTTCAATTTAGGAATGAAATATCCTTATATTCACTAGGAAGGTCAAAATTGAAAACATTTATCTACATCAAAAATTCAAAATACACAAGACTGTATTGAAATGTTTTTACATTAGTTTCACAATTGAAGCACTGTTTTAAAGTGGTGTCATTTTGTAATTTTTGAATTTACTACCACCCGGTAATCAAAAAATTACAATATGACAATGGGATTTAAAAAATTCCTCTAAATATGCCTGTATCCAATTCTCAGACGACCATGTTATCATACATGTACACGTACTTGAATGTACATTATGCATGGAATCTTCTTTATTCTACGAGTAAATTTTGAAAAGAATTTCTCAAAGAGATTCCCACTGTTTATAAATAAAATTGAATCCACATAATACACGCACGATATTTTTCAGACATGCAGAAATTTTATGTCCTTCTTTCATGTATATGATTGCCACGTCTGATTCATATTTGGACGTTCTTCTGACTATACCAGTACTAACTATATTTAAGACCAAATTAAAAGTAAATTTTATGCCAAACGAATAACTTTAGCTTTTCTATTGTCATCTTTCCTTATTTATGAAATAATACAGGCACGTAGCAACAGAGAAGGGAAGGGGGGCTCCTCCCCCCCCCCCCCACTTTTTTCCCAACATAACTTTTACTATTGCAAATGTTCATTGATAGGCTGGTTGCCTCCCCCTTTTGTGGTACAGTAAATTGAAATAAGGGTAATGTAGCATTGTATGCAAAAGAAGAAGATACTGAAAGAAGTTGGTATCCGAAAAAGTTGCCCCCCCCCCTTCACCCACCCCACCCCCACGAAATAGGATTTTCGAGTTTGGGCAACGTCGCAGCTGTTGCAGAAAATATTATATACCTCTTATATATTTTTTTCTGCAAAAGCTCCGACGTTAATTTCCGTACTAGCAAACAAAGAAAAGCACTTAACTATTTATGTTAATTTTACATATTTATGAAAAAGGTCAAAGTTAAATTAAATAAGTTAAATATTATACATTTATTGACGGAGTTAGAGGACAACATGCGCTTTGTCAGTCCCAAGAACCAACTGTCTGTCTGAGGATGCTAGAACGACAAAACGCAGAACTTAGTCAATAAATGTTTTGCTATACCTTTCATTTTCATTTTTTTTCACATACATGTATTTTGTACTATCTACCGTGATGTAACCTCCGATCCGTCACTTCTGAACACCAATGAATGAAAATGAGATTAAGCTCCGCCCATTCTGTGACTGAAGCGATCCAACATCTCATCGACCGGTCCAACATCTCACTAAGCGGTCAAACATCGAATGTTTTTATGCCTGCTCAGCAAATCATTACACATTTATTGACTGGGTTCGAGGGCAACATGCGTTTTGTCGGACCCAAGAACCAAACTGTCTGTCTGAGGCTGTTAGACTGAAAGCACACAGTTTGGTTCGAGGGTCCGACAAAACGCATTTAGCCCGAGAACTCTGTCAATAATTATTTTGTTATACTTTTCATTTTATTTTATTGACATACATGTATTTTATACTGTATTCCGTGATTTAACGTTAACTGTTTAACGAATGAAAATGAGATTAAGCCCCACCCATTCTGTGGCGTAAGCGGTCCAACATCTCACTCAACAGTCCAACATCGATTTTTTTTGTGCCCGCTCAGCAAAACATTAAAAATGTTAGAATTTTTTCGTTTAGATTTATGTAAGAACAAATTTTTAAAGGTATAACAATAGATATGATGGACTTTTTTTCGTTTATTGCTTTGTATAGGAACAATTTTAAAAGGAATATATTGCAGACATATATGTCATTGCGTGGACCCTGGGGTCCACGAAGTAAATATATAAGCGAGGTTTAACAGGATGCCTTGGGCAAACGACAGGCTTCGCATGCGCGAGAATGCTGGAGAGTTCGCACCTTAGGTAACCTGCCCGTAGAATAATTCGCCCTATTCGAATTAGAATATGCCATTATTTGCAAATCGCGCTTTTAAATCCACATATCGCATTTACATAGTCATTGGCGGATCCGAATTTCCCTCTTATACAGTCATATACCTTTTATGTACAAACTAAACTTTGATTCTATTGTACAAGCATTTTAAAAAGTAGGAAGAACTTAGATACATGTAACTTTACAACTTGAATGAAAAACGTCATTCAACGACTAGTTCTAGATTTTAAAAAATAGAAGAAGCTTTCAACGGCATAAGTCTTGTGCATCAAGGTTCGCAAAATAATTTTTTCAGCAATCCAATGCCGTTTGATAGAGGTCTATATATAGCAACGGGTTTTAATGTGTGTGTGTGGGGGGGGGGGGCAAAAATTTCTGCGTGCTACAGAGCTGTGATACACGTGAACCATCATCAGATCTTTGTTTTTCTTCCGCATAAATCCAGAACAGGTGTCAAGTCGCAGCCATTATCGGTTACATGCATATGTATCAAAATAGCCCGATTTTTGAAACTGACAAAACTTAAGGCCGCTAATCGGAGATAAAATTTAACAACTTTGCTTTGAGACTACAATCAGTCATAAGTAGGCAGATCATTGTGGAAAATGTGAACAAACCTACATGAATATTCACTACACCTAGAAAATTTCTTAATTGAATTTCGGTTAGAAAAACATGCATATGGTCCACGTATTGCAGTCCTTTTTTAAAGGACAGCAACTTGTTGTATTTATAACTGATGGAAGAAGGATATGGAGATAACGAACAGTATTCAATATCAACATCTATAAAACAATACAAAATAGGAGCAGAGCAAACACTGACCTGCGAAACATCAGAAGTGGGATCAGGTGCCATTGAGGAGTGAGCACCCCCTGCTGACCGGTCACACCCGCCGTGTATCGACCATAGAACTAAAGAAATGATGTCTTTAAACGAGATTGCTGATATTCTTGTTTCATCAACTTGCTTGTCAATAATTTACCGTGTTTTAGAAATTGTTCATACATAGAGAATATAGGTACTCCTGCGTATCGAATCAATTTATATAGACGCCATATGCAGGTGATGAAGGTATATTGCTGCATAAGTAAGGGAAGTTGACGATAGAAAAGTTAAAGTCATCACGTTTATCATATAGCTTGGTTGTTAGATTACCATTAACACATTTTTCAAGTAAAATATCCAAGTATGAAACAGATGTGCCAGACTCTGTGGTATCTTTTATCTCAAGTTCACCATGATATATTGTATCGACGTAGGAATGGAAATTACTATTGTTAATTGACAATGCGTCGTCGATATATCTAAATGTCGAGTGTTTTCTTCTTTTCACGCATAAGATTTTGCACAAATTCTGCTTCATATGAATATAAAAACAGGTCTGCTGATAATGGAGCACAATTGTTACCCATGGGAATTCCAATAGATTGTTGATATTTTAAAATCAGTGTTCATTAATTTCACCTTTTTTTCATTAGGAAATACATAATATATTATACCAAAAGTATGTCTTCGTACGAGATATTATTAATATCCTTTTCGATACATTCTACCTAATTAACAGGACTTTATATCATCCAAAATATATACATAATTATATAACATTGCATATCTTTCCGCTTTTTTGTCTTAGCTATCAATGTCTATAATCAGTCAAACATCCAAATATGAAAGGAATAAAAGACAGCCAACCAATATAACTAATATTTGGCATTTTGCGATTTTCAATGTGTTTGAAATATAGAAATATACAAATGTAATGGTGATTTATTTAAACGTACGTCCACTGTTGGTGAATGAGGACATATTGGAGAATTAAACATTGAAGTTCAAACACTCTATTGGGAAAAAAAAATGTCAATTTTCAACAGGGGTAAAATTTTTAGATACAGTAGTGCATACAAAAAAAAATTGTTTTTTTTCTTCGGGTTTTTGTCGTTAGAAAATGACTCCGTCATTTCATTATTACTATGGTAGTCATTACACATCTTTACACTGGCCTGGCACAGTGGTTAAAATTCTTTATATAATCTAGGTTCGTAATTTTTAAAAAGGGGGCCCCCTAGCTCTTCCAAAATTGGGAAGTGAGTGATCCATGGGTGTTAAGTGTTTGTGTTAAGACGGAGCTCTATGGATCGTAAAGTGAAAATGTATGTATTCTCCTTCTAACCAAAAAGTGTTCCGCGTGGCGCCGTGTCCTTAAGTCGCGGATTCGAATCCACTGCGGGACGCGGAGATCGGTCCTTCGGATGATACCGTATGAACCGATCGAGGTCCCTCGTCATAGTAAGTGTTGACATGCACACAAAAAGACCCTCATTCATAAAGGCCCTGAGGGCCATGTATAGATGTTTATGTAAATTCACTGCCCTCTATCGACAAATGGTTGTGTCTCCATGCATACGAGAGAAAAATCCTCTAGGGGATGTTCAACAACGCACACCGATATTTCCAATACCATAGTTATGTCAGGTGGTAGTCAGAAATTCTTTTTTTCTGTTTTTAATGCCTATATTTCGAATCCAAAAATGTTTCGATTTTTTTGGTCCCATTAAGTTCGATTTGTATTGTCGTAAATGTATTGTCGTTCTCAAGGTCAATACGATGTTTTATGCACAACATAAACAAGAATGCCATTAACAAACTAGATTAATTTGTGTACGGAAAAATGAATACAACCTTCAAAGTTTACAGTATCAAGGTCCTACAAACTTAGCTGCAGAACTGTAGCTCTCCGAAAAAAATAATTATATTGACATACAGGTCTGTAAATTCGACATATATTTTTCGGAGAGCAGCTATTACACCAAGTAGGGTAAATATGTGTATTGCACACTGGTGACACGTAATTCATATTTGAAAAATGTAAGCAAACAGGGTTATTGTACTCGTTGCAGAATGCAAATGTACTTTCCTAACACACACCCCCTCCACCAACACACACACATTTTTTTTTCCAACATGCTTAATAAATCCATTTAAGAAAATTATTTCATTCTTTTTCATTCTTTTATGAAGAAAAACCTGAAATCACTGAGTCTGAATTTGTTTTGTTTTTTATCTTATTGTGGTATTGTCCAGGAACAAGGGAGCGTAAAGCCTAAGGCTATATTAAGCGACATACATTCGAGGGCTGTTCATTGTCCAATAATGTCCTTGGTGCTCGGAAAGAAGCAAAATACGCTTTTCAAAGGTTTTAATGATTTGACTGAATATTCTCTTTTAATTTAAACACATGTCCATGGTATTTGATCCAATTGCTATGGTGTTCCGCTGGGGCCACTCGCACCATCGCCTTAAATGCGAGAGTGCGAAGTTGCAAGGGCGAAGTTGCGAAATGCGATTTGCGAAGAAAGGAAAGTGCGCAGATGCGACGGCGAAGCGCGAAAATGCGAAACTTCACTAATCATTAACACATCTTTCAAGGATTGGCCGATGTATGGCCGAGCATCGTAAAGTCTCCGTTGAATCTAAAATCATCGGAGGGTTGAGTGGTGGGCAACAGAAATGGCCAATCATTGGTCAATGTTCGACCAAACAATTGCCCATAGTCGACCGACGTACAAACGATGTTCGCCAATGTATAAGCGATGTAACATACATCGGCCAATTACCCCGGACATTGTTTAAGTATAAGTCACATTATCCAACGATGGGGTATACGATGAGAAACCGATGCGTTTTTAGATGAAAATGGCGTGGTTGCCGGCCGGGCACCACTAGTGATCGGACGGTGACTGAGTCTTTTTTGCGAATCGGTGGGGTCATCGGTAGGAAATAATTCGTAGTTAAAATTCAGCGATGTCTCCAACGATGCCTCACATCGCTCCTCATTGGCAACCCATCATTAACTCATCTTTCAAGGATCGGCCGATGTATGGCCGAGCATCGTCCAATATCCGTTGAATCTGAGGTCATCGGGGGGTTGAGTGGTGTTCAACAGATAACGACCGATCATCGGTCGATGTTCGACCAAACATTGGCCCGTAGTCGACCGATGTACGAACGATGTTCACCAATGTATGAGCGATGTAATATACATCGGCCGATTATCCTGGAACATCGTTTTATGCTTAGCAATGCATCGCTGAACCTTTATGAGTCCGGCCGGCAACCACGCCATTTTTCTCATAAAACGCATTGGTTGCCCATCGTATGCACATCGCTGGATAATGTGACTGATACTTTAAGGACTACTGGGCCGATGTGGACCGATGTTAGGGCATCGTTAACACCACGGATTACTACCGATTACCACCGGTCTACGGCTACCGGCCGGGAAATGTGACCTAGGCATTAATGATTAGCAATGCATCGCTGGGACTTTGTAAGTCCGGACTACTAGACCGATGTGGACCGATGTTGGGGCATCACTCACACCACGGATTACCAACGATTACCACCGGTCTACGGCTACCGGCCGAGAAATGTGAGCAGGCATTAGTCTCAGAGCAGTATGATATTTCGGTATTTTATTCCTAGGGTTTGAATCCCACGTATACTATTTAATATTTTTATAAAATGAAAATTTTTTATGAGATATAATTTCTCTCAGAAAATGTTTTTTCCTCATAATTTCATAAATTTCAATAATGAGAAGTAAATTTAAATACGCAATTTACATATCAAAAGTGATTTCTTGATATCTGACGCTAAAGGCTTTCTGCACCCCTTACCACCACCCCCCCCCCCCATTTTCTTTAATTTGCGCTGGGTTTTGTTCCGAAAAAAAAATTATTTAACTGTCTTGCTGTTAATATAATCATACTTTGTTAAGAAAAAAGAACATAATTATTTCAAATGCACTTGTAAGACGATGCTAGTATGCCTCCATTCGTTTACGTCTTGGTTATGCATATTAAACTCATTCTTCAATATTCACGCAAGTTTATCCTTTGACTTTAATGAATTCTACGTTTATGCAATTTAGGTTTAATAAACTCAATATACATAACTTTGAAAATCTCACTGAGACCTCCTTAGCAATGTCCAGGTTGTCAAGATCGCACCACATTTTATTAACTCGACTACCGTTTTTTTTTTTTTTTTTTTTTATCAATACTGTTATTCTTCACTGAGTTATATTGATCAACTCTAAAGATAAATTATAGCTTGACAGTTGCTGAGAAAAATGAGATTTAAAGTTTTCATTCCTCGAATACGTATGTTCAATGCATCTGGTCACCATTTTAAAGAAATGACATTGTACTGCCCCTCTCCCCTTCAAGCATATTTTATTGGAGTGGTGGCTGTCGAGAAAACTGTACTTTACACCTTCTACACAGAATAGGACACCCCCTCCCCCCGGAAAATTGACCTTAGTGTGAGATTTTTGTAGGGAGGATTTTAGGGGGAGCCTACTTTACAATATTGATATGTCGCGATCGTGTTACAGAGACCATGAAACCGGTATTTACATTGTAGGTACATGCATGTAGCTATAATTTCCAGAACTTATTCATTAGGTCTTTCCACCTTTCTGTGGAAAGACCTCTTGAAATGCTTCTGTTTTTAGGTCTTTCCACCTTTCTGTGGAAAGACCTATTGATTTGCTTATGTTTATTATTATTAGGTCTTTCCACCTTTCTGTGGAAAGACCTCTTGAAATGCTTCTGTTTATTAGGTCTTTCCAGCTTTCTCTGGAAAGACCTATTGATATTCTTCTGTTTTTTTTTTCTTATTTTTTATTATTTTTCCGCCGTGTGATTTTGAGTTTCAAGATTTATCGAAAAGACTTTTAGTCGATAAGAATGTACTTCGTAAAAGATTTTCGCAGTTGACCCTGCGTATATGAACTTCGACAACTATCGGAGTTATGACCCCTTTCGCAATAAAAGCTTGTTATCGCTACTCCTCCGAAACCGTAAACTGCAGAGATTCCAAACCTTTATTAATGTCTACGACTGATTTAGTAGACTCTTCAATCAAACATTGCGAAAGGATTCGTAAACTCCTATAATGAATTATTGCCCCTGAATGTTTGCGATGTTTACGAATATCAAGAACTTTTCTAAAACGACAAAGCGTAGAGACATGGGGCCAACTGCAAAAGATTTCTTGACCTTTGACCTTAAAATCTAGGTCAAGGTCAAAGGTCAAGGTCATTCAAAATATGTAAAATTAAGCATTTTTTATACCTCTTTTGTTCTTAACCAAATTCTAAACTTCTTTGCATTTTTAGTATGTACTCTTAAAACCATTTCAGAGATTCCATGCTTGTCCCTTAAGATTGAACCCTCTAAAAGTTAGTGCCCCTTTCATTGTAAACCCTTGTTATCGCTACTCCTCCGAAACCGTAAACCGTAGAGGTATAAAACCTTCAACAATGTCTGCGACTAATTAAGTACACTTCTCATTCTATTGATGCGAAAGAATTTGTAAACATTTAAAGTAGTTATTGCCCCTGGCAGTTTATGATGTTTACAAAGAACTAAAAACTTCTTAACGACAAGTCGTAAAGACATGGGCCAAACTGCATGAGATCTTCTGACCTTTGACCTTGAATATAAGGTCAAGGTCAAAGGTCAAGGTCATTGGGAAAGTATCAAAATTGCTTATTTACGGGCTTTTGGTTAAAATGACCTTGACCTTTGACCTTGATATTTGAACTTGACCTTTGACCTTGACCTTTTCTCAAAAGTTTAAAAAGATATATTCATTTTCTTTACCTAGATTCAGCTTCAAGTGTAAAACTCAAGTTTATAAAAGTGGTTTTTTTTTTTTGCATGACTTTGACCTTTGACCTTGATAAATGACCTTGACCTTTGACCCGATGGTCACATTCAAGCTTAAGTATGTGGAGGTATTTATAATTCTCACGTCAACAAACACTTATATAATACCCCCCCCCCCTGATTTCTCTAAAAAAAAAAAAATCAATAGCGGCATAGAAAATTTTTCTACAACTCAAAGGACATAAAAGATCAAGATAAAATTCAGTTTAGCATGTAGAAGACACCTCAAAGAAAGTGCCCTGAGAGTTTTACGGTGAGTCTCTTAAGTACAAATAAATTTTAGTGAATATCGGCGAAATCTACATTTTTTTCTGTCTGAAATTTAATTGTTTCTGAGTATAAAAAATAATTTAAGCTTGTATTGGCCATTTCTTCGATTGTTGTTAATATCACTCGATTCTCCTGCTCCAATACGATGTTTCGATACTAAATATTCTTGCTTTCTTTAGAATGTGGAATTTATTTCAATTTTATTTAGATTTAATATTAATGAAATGAATCTCGAAAATAGCGTTTTTTCCTGTCAAATAAATTTCCACGCTCTGAATGACACGTTTTTGTTTTTTTTTTTCCTGAGATGCATGTTTCAAGTTTAATTTATGCTGGTAACTATGAATTCAATTCAAATAGAAATGATTATTAAATCATACTGTCAAAACGAACGCGGCCTTTTTCAAATACATAAATTGCTACGCAACCTCAAATGCATGTATCCCCGTTAATAGCAATATCATAATTGTAATCAGACAATATCCCTTACATATTAACTCGAAAACAATCTCATTCCAACTCACATATACAACCAGGAGCTTGTCAGAAGTTTATTAACTGGATCTCTTTGACTAGTCAATGAATCAAGGAAATTCCGGTAACTTTAACTCGACTATAATACGAGTCAATTTCAACAGAACCCGTGGCGTAGTGGTTAGAGCGCTCGCCTGCTGATCAGAGGGTCCAGGGAACGAATCCTGTTTTTCTGGAGACACGGAAACACTTAAAAAGCTGGAAAGACCTCTTATTGTTCTGTGAACAATAAGTCTCCTAGTTATTTTTATTTTTATAATATTTATTATTTTCTTTAAAGTATGTAAAAGGTGATATAGGGTATTATCAATTGTAACAAGAGGTCCATGGGCCACAACGCTCACCTGAGCACATCGACTAGGAAATAGCACAAACCAGTTCAGTATTGGAAAGTTTACTGAGGGTTGGGACTTGCATTTTAATTTACCTGAAGATGATCCCATCTCAAAATAACAAATTTTAATGGCTTTGCTGTTCTTAGCACAAAATTTTTCATGATTTTTTCCTACTTATTCCTTTGTAAAAATTTGATCCTCCATTATGTCACCACCCAACACCGGCCCCCATTTTTGAACTAACTTGAATTTACATCACCTGAGGATGCTTCCATTTCAAAATGACAAAACATGGCTTTGCTATTCTTGAGAAGAAGATTTTTAAAGATTTTCCACTATATATACATATATATTAGGGATGTCAACGAATATTCCAATATTCATTCGATGAGTTAATATTCGAATATAAATATATGATTCGAATATTCGGTTTTTAAGCATACAAGCCTCTATGAGAGAAAAATTTGGTAAATTTTATTTAAAATTGAACCAAATTTGTACCGTTGACTAGGAATAAGATTTGATTTAAAAAAAATTAAAAGACACCCCTGTTGGGTTACTTTAAAAGTGTGAAGAGTGTAACTACTAGAAGAAATTATTCTTTGATCATTTAATAAGTGGTATAACAGTGCCAAGTACTTACAATCAGTTTGTATTGTTGTAAAGACAGCATTTTACAGAATACACATGGATCCCTTTTTATGTATATATCATTAAGAATAATTATCAGGAAATTAATTAGAAAAAAAATTAATTGATTTAAATTTTTCTTCAGTAGATAATTGTTTAGGGTGGTATAAATTTGTAAGAGTAATTAGTATAGACTTTGGTAAGATGATCAATAAATCTAGAACTTACTAAAGGATATTTTGAATCTACAAAATCAAATGTTCATTACATTTTGGATGCATACTCTTTTAATATTCTGTTAACTTTTTAAAAATATTCTTAATTACTTTTCATTAACAAAACTATACGTGAAATTCTATTCCAAAATAATGACATAAAACGTTACTATACTGATTGACAGTAGAGACAGGAGTATATTTTATAATGCAAAATGTACTTATTTTATCGAATATTCGAATATATTCGAATACTTCTATCGAATATTCGAATATCAATTATTGACAATTTTGACATCCCTAATATATATATATATCAAGGTTTGAACAAAATTGTATCTACACAATCTGAGGATGCTTTCATAACAATATGATTAAACAAGGCTTTGTTGTTCTTGACGAGGCCCGATCTACTTGATTTGAGCATACGTTTTAACGCAGCGTCGACTCAGGCACGTCACAATACTCTTGACTGCCGTCACAATTGAACAAAATAACATCACAATTAAAATGGCGTCAAATTGTGCTAAAATGTTTCGCTGACCTTGCTTACCTGGTAGCTCTATAGACAATGCATTGAAAGCTGGCATTTCTATTATTTTTCAAAGTATTTAAATTAATAAACAACATTGGAACCTAATTAATTTTGAGGGATCAATTTTTTGGTACAGATTCATTAATTTTATCCTGTTTTATTTCAATTTGTGATAAAAAAAAAAAAAAAAAACGTTGCAACTAAAAGTAAACGATTTTAGTCTTTCTCTTTGAAAATGTTGACGTGTTTATACACACTCTTTTTATTGCGAACTTAGATATGCATGGATTATCTTCGTTTTAAAAAATAAAATAAGTCTATAAATCTTTTAAATTGAACCCCCGAAATATTTAATTTTTATATATATTACATGATTTTAGTAAAAATCGCAATTTTGTCGCCTTTACCCCCCCCCCCCCTACCCTTATTTTCCACGTAAAACAACGTTGCGTGTTAAGAGAAAAATAAAGCATGGCGAGAAAATTACAGTGGATTCCATTTAATCGGATAGCGGTTAAACAAATATTTCGGCTAATCTGATACAATATCAGAGCACAAAACCATTTCTTATATATTTATTAATAAATTCACCTGATATTCTGATAGGAAAATATTGGATTTTCGTTTTATCTGATGCAAAAATTTCGCCTATCATAGTGATTTTCATAATAATTGTCTTGTTCACACCTCTACCTTCCGTGTGAAAATCCTTTGTTTACACAAGTTTGACACTTCCACCAGTCAAATTACGACAATGAGGGGATTAGTCACGGCTGAACGCACGCCAGCACCTTACCTGTGTTAGCAGAGGGCACAGTAGATCGATATGTTTTGATAACAATAGTGATGACCGGCTTGGGTGTTAATTTTGATCATTGATAATTGGCTTGTGTTCAATTTTGGGTACATTGGCAATCTGGTGGCTGGCGTGAAATTTTAATTATTGAACTTTTCAGTTTGAGTATGACACTTCGCTTGGGTATTAAATTAAATTATCAGAATTAGACTGTCTATTAAATGGTAGCGCTTGGTCATTTAGTTGGATATGTGTTCACTTTTAAGTGCAATTTTAAGATTCCAGATCGCAAGTTTAAATATTGCCATGACGACAATTAAAATAGGTATGCACACATTTGAAACATGGTATTTTTGAAACTCGTGACAACAAAACAGTAAACTTTTAATTAAATCCGATGTTTTACCACACATGAATTTATATTTTTTCAAGGGGTGCTCCGATATTAGCTGGATATGCTTTCTACGCACGAACGCGTTTTCAATTTGCACCACCGAAAATTGAAAATGCCGTGAATAGAAAATCGGCAGAATTACATGTAGGATAAAATGAAATTAGTGTTTGTCATCAAACGATATACATGTACAGTCTGCGATAGGAATATATCACATGTTATAAAGTGATTTCATAGTAAGTCTTTGTTTGTTTTTGTTTTTTTTTGTTCAAAAAGTCACCATCGGTTTTTGACCATCACAAGGCCGTTGGACGCTTTCCAACTTACAAAGGCAAAGGATACTGCATGAGAGTGGGCGGCAAATATTGCAATCGGCTATTCCAATATTCGGCTATACGGATAAAACTATTCTGACAACCTGACTATCCGTTTAAACGGGACCCACTGTATTTCATAATGTAAGAATTATTTATTTTTTAGAAACTAATACAGTATTGCAATCGTTTGTTGGTGTAATGTAAACCAATTGTGACCTATAAAGTACTTAGTTGGATAGAATAAATCTAAATTTTGTGTTTTGACATGCCCCCTTTTCACTGCAATAACCCCCCGTTCACACAGAGCTGCGACTCTACGGCGATCATCCCGATCAAGCCACCATCTAAAAATATTTTGGTTCGGGGCAGATCGCAGCCAATCGGCGTCTAAATAAAGCAATTTGGCAAATTGTGATCTTCGTTACGACCGTACTACGATGTCCCTACATCAAACCCGCTGCTTACACGCTTCTACTACGATGTTACGCAGACCTTTGCTGACAAGCAGCCGTGTTTACTGCGTTTACGCTACGCTGCCACTACGATATTGAAGACCATACTACGACGCTACACAGACCTAGATGACTGTACCGCGATGTCGCTACGGTGGTGCCGATCATATTACGATTGCATTAAGCTTCTAGTACGATTTTGGAGATGATGTAAATATATCTTGAAACTGCAGATTTTTGTGGTAAAATTTTAGCGATGATATATATTTTGCGACCGCAGTTTTTTTTCCCCGGCCTTTGCCACATGGTTTAGGACATTTTCAATTATTATAACTGTAACAAGATATGAAAATGCTTAATTGTAAATGATTATCAAGCATAGTGTCACCCTTTACATGTAGTAAACAGATGATGATTGGTCAAATATCAGCGGTATAAGAACAAACTCTTGTCTGATAGGTTGTGATATGATCGGCGTGAGGTCATTGTAGGTCTTCGTAGGATCTTCAGGAACGTAGAGAGATCGTAGTGAGAACGCAGTACGAACGTAGAGGGAGCGTTGTATGAGCGTGCTTGGTAAGTTCCTACGCTCTCACGGCGCTTTTACTACGATCATGAAGATCTCTCTACGATGCTTCCTCGCTGCTTGTACGATTATGGCGCTCTACTACGCTCTCTTTACGACTTCACCCTGATTTTTGTTGGCCACGATCCCGCTACGCTTGTTTTGAACATGTTCAAAATAAGCGTGGTGAGAGCGTAGATATCTCCGATCATGAAGACTCTACTGCGATCATGCTACGCTTCTGACAACCCCACGACATTCCTCCTGCGATTTGTCACGATCGGCCATGCTTTTGACCACACTTTTATCGTAGTAGAAGCAGAGTCTATGTGTGAACGGGGGGGAAAGGCTACCTCCAATTTTCCTTTCATTTTTTATAAGAAGAATGAAAATTGCATGATATATGTGAAAAACAAAGAATTTTATCATGTATTTTTTTTTTATTTGTAATTTTCTTTGTTTATTGAAGAGTTTTAGTATGTAATTGTGTATGAAAACACGAAAAATGGTCCATATCTTGACAATGCCCCCATTTCACTACAATAAAGGCAAGGTAACAAAATTTCATTCTAATTTTTCTAAGCTTAAAACATACAAGTATATTTCCAAGAATTAAAATTTTTCATCATTCCGTATTCGTACTTTTCAACTAGATCGGGCCTCGTTAAGGAGAAGATTTTTTCCAATATATTCATATATGAAACATTGATCACCTAAAGCGGCCCCACCCTACCCCGGGGGGTTACGATTTCAACAAATTTGAAACTACACAACCTGAGAATGCTTTGAATTCATATCAATATGATAAACATGGATTTGTTGTTCTTGAAGAGGAGATTTTTACAGGTTTTTAAAGATTTTTTTTTCTCTATATTCATATGTAAAAATTTGCTCACCCATTTTGACCCCCACCATAACCCCCAGGGGTCATGATTTAATTAGTTGGTCATGTGATCAAATCCTGTGAAGCCCATAGGGCTTCTCAGTAGATTTGATCATGTACCAACTAAAATTTCATTTCCCAGTGAACTTTTTAACATTGTTCTTTATTACTTATATTTACATTTGAGACAAATAAATTTCGAGTAAAACTGCATTTATTACATGAATGGGCCCCTGTATTGGTATGTTGTGATGCGCAATGATCTAGAAGTTGTTTGGTCTTAGTTCACCTCGCTCCAACATTTAAATGTTTACGTTCATGTTTAGTAGTCCAGTTCAGGAAATATCTGTATATATTATACTTTCATGTGACTAAATTACTTGAATCTGATTCGTCGAGAAACATTTGATAAAAAACACTACTACCCGCTGAATAATGAAGCCACGCCCTCCTGCGTAGCAACAGTCAACATTGCTTGACGACGGGTGGTATTACAAAAAATAGCGACTGCGCGGAATTTATGCGCGCATGGTTCACTGTAATATGTATTTGTATAAAACATTCAGTATAATATAATAAATATTGCATGTAGTTGAGTGTAACATTGAAAATTTTCACCCCTCGAAAACCATTGTCAACCTCGGCTGCGCCTCGGTTGACAATAGTTTTCTTGGGGTGAAAATTTTCAATGTTACACTCAACTTCATGCAATATTTATATAATAGTGAAGGAACAATGATCACTGCTGAGAAAAATCTAACTTTTTCATAAGTTTTTTTTTAATTTTTGAAGGCGTTGGTATCGCCTGTTTTAGTTTACATAACTCCAAAGAAATTTCAGGTTAAAAAAGTAAGTGCGGTTTTAGGCTAATTATAGTATTCAAAACCTTATTCACATCGAAAGAAGATTTACTGTTCATCTTGTGATTAAAAAATATCCATATTGTTTATTATTTCATCTTTTTCATCTTTTTTAACTTAGAAATATTCCAAAACAAGATGCATCTACAGACAAAATATCATCTCACTCTGTGATTGGTCGCGCTATGACCTCTGACCCCCAAATAAAATTCACACAGAATTGAACATATTTTCTCTTCAATAGGTTCAGCTAAGAAAGATATTTGCAAATGTAAATACAATGTATATATAAACTTGAATCTACACTTTGTATAGAATGTTTCCTATAAGTTTCAACATTTTTTGGCATGTTGGTTCTTGAGAAGAAGATTTTTAAACACCAAATTCTCACTATTTTCTAATTATTACCCCTTAAAAGAGGGTGTGGAACTTCATTAACATCTTGAATCCCCTTCACCCAAGGATACTTTTTTTGTTGAACTTGGCCCAGTTGTTCTGGAGAAGGCCAAAATAAGAAAAGTTTACAGATGGACTGACAGACAGATAGATGAACTACAGACAAATTTGATCAGAAATGCCCACTTGAGCTTTCAGCTCAGTTGTGCTAAAAACAACCACTCTTGTGGATGATAACAGGTAAAGACATTCTTGATCATATCTAAAATCATCTTTGCTAGCCGAGTTTTCTGATCCGAAATCTACTCCACAGATTGGAAACCCTTGGCTAGCGAAGACGATCTGTGATTCATGACAATGGGATTTTAAAAACAGTATTGATTTTCTCTGAAATTATAATTCAATTAAGTGAACTAGCAGCAGTGTAAGGTACCTGAATCTGGGTGTCCATTAGCTCCCATGTCTCCTGTAGTACATCTAACCGCTGCTTGTGAGTTCCTACATTATCAAATCTCCCAAAATACTGGTCTAAGAAAGAAGAATTTACTTTAAATTAATCAAGACATAGTAAAATATGAAATATTAGGAAAAAATATATCAAGGTGATATGTAATTACTGTGAATTGAACATATTTTATTGACAAATTAAGTCAAAAGGATTGGATACAAGTTCAGAAACTAAGATAGACTTCTCCTAATACAACATTCTGCAAAATTGCCAAAATAAAAAAAAAAGAGGCCCATGGGCCACATCACTCACCTGAGCACTGTGGCTAGGAAAAAGTAGAAATTGGTTTATTATTAAAAAGTTTAAATCCAAAAGTAAACATTTGAACTGTTATGGTTTTGTTATTCTTGAAAAAAAGATTTTTAAGAATTTTCCTATATATTTCTATGTAAAACTTTGGTCGGCCATTGTGGCCCCGCCCTACCCCCAGGGGTCATGATTTGAACAAACTTGAATTAACACTACCTGAGGATGCTTCTATATAAATATGATCAATTATGGCTTTGTTATTCTTGAGAAGAACATTTTTAAAGAATTTTCCTATATATTTCTATGTAAAACTTTGGTTGGCCATTGTGGCCCCGCTCTATCCCCGGGGGTCATGATTTGAACAAATTTGAATTTACACTACCTAAGGATGTTTCCCCATAAGTTTCATCTTTCCTGGCACAGTGGTTCTTGAGAAGAAGATTTTTAAAACATACCACCAAATTTTCAATAATTCCCAAATATCTCCCCTTGAATGAGGGCGTGGCCCTTCATTTGAACAAACTTGAATCCCCTTTCCCTAAGGATGCTTTGTGGCAAGTTTGGTTGAAATTAGCCTAGCGGTTCTTGAGAAGAAGTCGAAAATGTGAAAAGTTTACAGACAGACGGACAGCTAAACAGACAGACGGACGCCGGACAAAATGTGATCAGAAAAGCTCACTTGAGCCTTCGGCTCAGGTGAGCTAAACACATATATACGTATACATAATTATGTCTACTTTATATACATTGTAGTAATTACTGTAGATTCCTTATTTTAAATATAAGTATGAGTATAAGTATATAACAGGTGCGGATCCAGCCATTTTTGAAAGGGGGAGTTCGAGGGCTGTGACCCTCTACCCCCCCCCTCCCCCCTACACACTTTCAAGCAAAGATTCATACAAACGTATGGAAAGATCTAAGGTTGTGGAAAATAATATTTTGTTTTACGTCCCTTTTTCTTTGAAAATTAAGGCACGGTACCCCCAGTCCAAAAAAAAAAACCCAAACGCATTTCAAAAACTGAATGGACCTGCAGCATTTCTGAAGAGTACAATGAATTTTCTTTTAGAATTTGAAAAACTTTTTTGGGGGTGGGTTGCGTTTGGTGTTTAAACCAGAGTTACATGTTAGTTCCTTTAAAAGATATGATCAATAAAGTGCCATGCCACAGCATGATACACCCGTCAAAAAATTACAATTAACTTAAACAGTTTAGAGTGCAAGAAAATCACGTCAACCTTGATTCTAAGATTTCCATGATTTTTCCATTTTTTAAAAAAATATTTCTTTATCCATCCCCTGTGCTGTAGGCATAATTATAACAAATATTACATAACTGATAGATTTCTATACTGTTTGTGTTAGACTTTGTCAAATGCCGGCCATCATAATAAAGTAGGGATGGCAATTTGTAACCGGTTAATCGATTAATCGGTCGGA
>NW_026937138.1:0-7531 GCF_032062105.1 Saccostrea cuccullata
TCCTACAAGAAGGTGTAGTCATTATGCACGTGCTTGCACGTGCGTGCACGTGAAATGAGTAAAATAAAAAATACACCCGAATGAGTGCATTTTTTAATACTTTTGGATTAAATGCTTTGATATTATTAAAATTTTAGATAGTGTAGACAAGATAATATGGTCGTTACGCACATGAACACGCGTGCAATGCCTATTTTTTTTTTAAAATATATTTTGTATATTTCTTGGAAGACCTTGATTAAGTCTAAATTCCATAAAGTATTTCTTATTTAATAGAGATAACAGGGAATATGGCACCAAAAGGGAGTTGGGGAGCGTTTGGGGAACATCTGTAACGGTCCCCGTTACAATTAGCACTAGTTCTTTTTTCTTCTATGTTCTCCTGTACTTTTTTGTCCGCGAGTGTTCTCAGAAACTGTTCACCCAAGTGAGTTAAAACATTTTTAGGGTTAATAGGTGTGTAGTGTAGGTGTGCGGAACGAAGGTCATTTTGTGCACATATGCATGCACGTGCAGGCGCTTGAAATGAGTGAAATGACTGATATACTTTATATAGCCATAACTTTTACATTTTTTAATGAAATACTTTAAAACTCATTATATTATACAATTATTGCTGTTTTTTGAGGTCAATACAATGATTTAGCCATCTGAGGAGTGCAATTTTCACTGAGCCCGAAGGGCGAGGTGAATATTATACTTCGAAGATGGCTAAATCATTGTCTTGACCGAAAAAACAGCAATAATTGATTTATTATATGATTCACTGATAAAATAATACATCTCATTACTTGTTTGAATTTAATTAAGTCCTAGCCAAATACAAGAGAGAAGCAGAATTAAAATGTGAATAAACCTTACCAGTCGTATCAATTTGAAATGGATTTTTTTTATCAATTTTAGTTGCCATGAAAAAATATATAATGTCAGTCTTTTTTATAGGATAGATTTTGAAAGGAAGGAGTATTATCAGGAAAAAATGACTGCCAAAAAGTAAAAAAAACTGTTGTTCAGTAAAAGTGTTGGAGGGGGGTCCCTGCATCCCCTTCTAACCACCCTCACCCAAAAATATTGTATTCGCTTATGTTTTGTTCACAGGAAAAAAATCATAGCCGTTTAAATAGCTTTCCAAAACAACTTGTATCAATTTGGAATTTCCGATCTATTTTTAGATTAATGTAGAGGAAATAAATCCTTGTATTGACCTGGAACGTCACGTGCAGGTCAATACAACATAGTATTTTTCTAACATAGTTGGATCTCAGCCAATCAGAGAAATGGAAATTATTCAATCATATAATAAAAGGATATATTAATAGTGTAGATAATATGACATAGTCAAATTAGCACGAACTCACACGCATGCTCGTGTATGCGCTCTGATTGGCTGAAACAAAAATCTCAATATCTTTTTTGTTTTTTGCCAAAATGCTTTGAAATTTTAAACATAGTCATGCCTTAGGATAAACTACAGTATGATATATAACAATTTTCATGAAAACATGCGCATGCATGTGTGCTGCAATCTGATTGGCTAAAACTTTAAATGGCTATAACTTCCTTGGTTTTCAACCAAACATGATGGGATTCAGAGCATAGAGAGACATTATAGACTCCTACAAAAAGGTATGGTCATAATGTACATGCATGCACGTACGCTTAGCTCTGATTTTCTGAAACAAAAATATCAATATCTCTTTTGCTTTTTAACAAAATGCTTTGATATTTGAAACATAGTTATGCATTTAGGATATCCTACAATTTGATATATAATTTTCATGAAATCATGCGCATACACGTGCGCTGCAATCTGATTGGCTTAAACTGTAAATGGTTATAACCCCCTTGGTTTTCAACCAAACAGGATGGGATTTAGAATTTACATAGACATAAGGGAATCCTACAAAAAAGTATGGTCATCTTTGCACATTCATGCACGTGCATGCACCTGAAATGAGTAATATTACAAATACACTTGATTAAACATATTTTTTTTAATACTTTTGGATTAAATGCTGTAATATCTAGTATATCACAATATATAAATAGTGTAGACAAGATGATGGTCATTATGCACATGCATTCAAATGCGCACATGTGCAATGCATAAATTTGAATATACTTGGTATATACTTCTGGGAAAACATTGCTAAAGTCTAAAAGGCATAGACTTCGTCTTATTTAATGAAGCTTACAGGGAATAAGGCACCAAAATGGAGTTGGGGAGCATTTGGGGAACATCTGTAACAGTTCCCGTTAAAATTAGCCCTAGTATTATTTTGCCATTTTTGGTAACGGGAATCCTGGCAATAATAAGTTGAAGAATATTCTGGTTTCGTAATATATATATCAACAATTATGAAACCAGAGTATTCTTCAACTTATTATTGCCGGGATTCCCTTTACGTAAACTGACAAAGTTGAGATACTTAAATATAGCCATAAAATGTCAAAAGTAGGTCGCTATGAAGTTAATTGGTCTAGTTATATAGAGCAAAAAAAGGAGGGGGGACTGGGTGTTTGAGATTGAGATTTAAAAGAGATTATTAAGAGTGACCTGTATATTCAACATACACTGTCTTTTTTATCATTATTATTTTTACAAATACCTACATTTATTAAATCTAGTATTCATGCGTGGTTATTCTTTTTACTAAAAGTTTGTTAAAAATTTTCCTCTACCTCATGTCAGACAAAAACTAAATGAGCAATAAATCACACCTATTATCAATTTGTTGCATGGTTCTTTATCGAAGATGTTGCAAATTTTCTTGAATGAATCTCGTTTACATAGCATCAAGACCCAAAACTTTTTGAGCACTCATCTATGTGAAATCCCTTTACACTACAAACAGATCAAGGTCCCACCAGGTTAAAACAAGGGGGCCCTGAATATATTAAAGTTACATTATAAAATTATATATCTTGAAGTCAATCTTAATGCCCAATGAAATCTTTTCACACTCAAAACATTCAACAGATCAAGGTCCCACAAACATTTCCATAATTTGCATTTTTTTTTTTTTACACTAATAAACTAAAACTGCGTCCACAACTCATGCTGCTCAGGTAACGACTGTGAAACTGTTTCTCCTATCTCTACATGTTTAATGTTTTGACGAAAGAAAAAACTATTAATTGGAATGGAAATCAATCAGCTTTTTCCAATTACTCAAATGAATATCAGCCCTATACATAGTTCAACAAATATATTTAATACATAGAAGTGATCCTTAGGATGAGAATCTAAAGTTTAAAGAAAGTACAGTTTGGGCTTCACAGTTACTTTTAAGGTAACACACAACATAATTTTTACACAATTTTTTCGATCTCCTAAATATAAAGAGTTGCAATAATGATTCTGTAATATTTTCTGCATTGGGTTCGATTTTTGCATCCAATTACGGCGCTTGTGAGCTCTTTTGTACAAAGAGATAGTTTAAGATTATCATGCTGCTCTTTTTTAATTCAAGTGTCAGGCTTTTTAAAAGACAGCTTAGTACTAGTAACAAGATATGATTTACATGTCAAGAAATAATTTCATGATAAATTAAATTTTCTCTGAATTTCTTCTTAATTCAAATGTTTTAACTGAACTTTCTTAAATGGTCAATGTCAAAAATTTCAAAATACCAAGTAATAATTTGATATACATGTGCAATTATGTAATTATTTTTAACCAGAAGTCTCCGTCGAGACTGTAGCTCTACTGGTTTGTACTTATCAAAAACCATTGCACTATTTTATGTATCTTTGTATAGACTACTTGTGTGCCAACTTATTTTGAAATCAAACTAAAACTGTAGAAGGAGTAGCGTTTTAAAGGAATTTCACAGAAAATTCTATTTTTAGTAACCATGGCAACACCGTTCACTGAAATCAAAAACCGATGCACTGTTCTATGTATCTTAGTGTAGTCTACTTGTGTGCCAAGTTATATTGAAATCAGACCAAAACTGTAGAAGGAGTAGCGTTTTAAAGAAATTTCAGAGAATTCTATTTTAGTAACCATGGCAACACCGTTCATTGAAATCAAAAACCCATGCACTATTCTATGTATCTTTGTGTAGTCTACTTGTGTGCCAACTTATTTTGATATCAAACTAAAACTGTAGAAGGAGTAGCGTTTTATAGGAATTTCACAGAAAATTCTATTTTTAGTAACCATGGCAACACCGAACATCAAAATTAAAAACCGATGCACTATTCTATGTATCTTAGTGTAGTCTACTTGTGTGCCAAGTTATATTGAAATCAGACCAAAACTGTAGAAGGAGTAGCGTCTTTAAGGAATTTCACAGAAAATTCTATTTTTAGTAACCATGGCAACACCGTTCATTGAAATTAAAAACCGATGCACTATTCTATGTATCTTAGTGTAGTCTACTTGTGTGCCACGTTATATTGAAATCAGACCAAAACTGTTGAAGGAGTAGCGTTTTAAAGGAATTTTCTTAGAAAATTCTATTTTTAGTAACCATGGCAACACGTTCATCGAAATTAAAAACCGATGCACTAGTCTATGTATCTTAGTGTAGTCTACTTGTGTGCCAAGTAATATTGAAATCAGACTAAAATTGTAGGAGGAGTAGCGTTTTGAAAAATTGTTTACAGACAGACGGACAGACAGACAGACGGACGCCGGACGCATTACTATCGCATAAGCTCTTCTGGTCTCTGACCAGTAGAGCTAAAAATTACTGAATAATTCCCAGCATTTCTCGCAAGCTATTTTCCATCAAGCATTTTCACTGAAAGTGGGGAATATTAAGGCCAAGATAAATAAATAGTGTGTTTCCTATTCCACCCTGAGAAAAAATAGGGTAGGTAGGTAGGGAAAACATTTTATTTTATTTAAACATTTTATTGCAAGCATGCTGCCATTTTCCTCTAGAGAAATAACATTCAAAATATTTCTGAATAATGTGCCTATGATAATCCTTTTTCAAACAGGGAAGTGATTCAGATTAAGATTTCTAAAAGTAAAACTAGAATAATTAATTTGGGGTTTCATATTGGACTGTAACTATAGGACATCTGGCATATTTACCAGAAAAGTTAAAGGCCATTCTGTCCTTAACTTCCTAAAATTATAGGCCAATTAACAGTGTCGGGTCCATTCAACATTTATCATTTTAACAAGCCAAGTTATAGTTGAAAATATACAATTCCTTTAAAAATTCTTTCATCAAATGCTTAAATGAAGTCAGGTAAATCACTTAAGAAGTAAAATACTGAACAAGTGTAACTCAATTGGTTTCATTTATTTTTTTATAAAACATTATTTTAAGTTAATTTTACCAGATTCTCGTTGCCGGATAGTAAAGGGAAATTGGAAAAATAATAAGAATCGATTATCGGTAATAATCGACTGGACATAATTGATTATAATCAAAATTTTGATCATAAATGAAATTAATATAGAAAATTTATTTAATATAACTTACTTTTAAAAACATAGGTAATCAGAGATTACAGAGCTCACCTCAACGAATGTTGTCTTTAAGTAAGGCAAAGTCACACAATTAACCAACAAAAAGTGTACATTCCAAATATGAAAATATTTAAGCAATTTTGATCTGATACTTTGCAATAGACCTACATAAAAAATTTAAACTAGTTCTTCTTCATGAAAATGTAATCAAAATCCAGCATCTGAAGCAAATTTGAGAGTTTTCATCTCTTGATGCAACATTTGTGCAAGTTTGGTTTATACAATGTTATATAAGCCTTATAGTTTTTTGGTAATAGACCTGCACCCATAACTTTTACCTGGTCTATAATCTGAAAAATGTATGTCGAATTCAGCATCCGAAGCAAGTCCATTAGTGTGCATCCAAAGATGTATCGTCCATGCAAATTTGCTCATTATAGGGCTCATAGTTAATTGGAAATGAAACATGCATCAAAAACTAACATTTTCACTCATCCACAAAAAGTAGGTCAGATTCAGCATCCGAAGCAAGCCCTGTAGTATGCATCCTTAGATGTATCATCCATGCAAAATTGGTCATTAAAGAACTCATAGTTACTTGGAAATGAAACCTGCACCAACAACTTTTACCTGTTCACTCAACCAGAAAATGTAGGTCAGATTCAGCATCCGAGCAAGCCCGGAAGTGTGCATCCTTAGATGTATGATCCATGCAAGTTTGGTCAACATAGGGCGTAAAGTTACTTGCAAATGAAACCTGCACCAACAACTTTTACCTGTTCACTCAACCGGAAAATGTAGGTCAGATTCAGCATCCGAAGCATGCACGGTAGTATGCATCCTTAGAAGTATCATCCCTGCAAGTTTGGTCAACCTAATAGGCTTAAAGTTACTTGGAAATGAAACTTGCATAAAAAATTTTAACCTGTTCACTCAACCGGAAAATGTAGGTCAGATTCAGATTCCGAAGCAAACTCTATAGTATGCATCCTTAGATGTATCATCCATGCAAGTTTGGTCAACATAGGGCTTAAAGTTACTTGCAAATGAAACCTGCACCAAAACCTTTAACCTGTTCACTCAACCGGAAAATGTAGGTCAGATTCAGCATCCCAAGCAAGCCCTGTAGTATGCATCCTTAGATGTATCATCCATGCAAGTTAGGTCAACATAGGGCTTATAGTTACTTGGAAATGAAACTTGCACCAAAAACTTTAACCTGTTCACTCAACCGGAAAATGTAGGTCAGAATCAGCATCCGAAGCAAGCCCGGTAGTATGCATCCTTAGATGTATCATCCATGCAAGTTTGGTCAACATAGGGCTTATAGTTACTTGGAAATCAAACCTACACCAAAAACTGCACCAAAAATGTTAACCTGCTCCAAAACATTAACCTGGTCATTCCTTTGCTGAAATTGCAGCATCTGAAACTTTGACTGGTACAATGAAACACACTAGAACCATCTTCCATGCATGTCTAATCAATATAGGACATAGAAGTACTTAAAAAGAAAACTGCTCCAAAAAACTTAACCTTAACCCGGGACGCCGACGCCGACACCGACGCCGACGCCGAGGGTATTAACATAAGCTCCCCCAACTTCGTTGAGGTGAGCTAAAAATCATTTAATTACAAAAATATTCAACAATATTTATTAATTTTCCTTTTAATAAAGTGGAAAATAATATTTTGTTTACTTTAAACTAAATCATTACATTGAAACAGAAGGGGAATTTATTTTTTAAAAATTCCATTCAATGGGTATTTTACTGATATTAGTCCCACCTTCATTAGTACATCAGTACAGGTATTTATTTCTTAGGATTACAAATTTTAAAAGTAGTTATCCAAAAATTAGACTTGTTTTTCTGATTATATGTATTACGTTCACAGATTGTCTTTAGACTGAAGAGATTATTTCCTTTCTATAGCAAAACCTTGCAGCATTGTCTTTCTCTTGTTATTAGTCTGACCCCATATTCAATCATGGCGGTAAAATATCAACAAGGCATGGAATCTTTCGATGTTTTAAACATTCCTCACTACTTTTGTGCTCTTTGCACTTGGATTTGGATGTAAAATTAAAGTATTTTT
>NW_026937139.1:0-7724 GCF_032062105.1 Saccostrea cuccullata
CACAGTTCTAAGCTGAAAACAGGGTAAAAATGTACAGTCCAGTGTAAGTTTAGGAAAATTTTTATCGATTGAAGAAGAGGATAGGATTTGTGCAGCAATTTTATTAATTTTAAGAATATTTTCCTTAATATTATACTTTATTTATTTTAAATTTAATAGGATATGCCCTTGCGCCGACGTTGTTTTGTTGATGTGTTTTATTACCTTGAATTGGAAAGAACTATGACGTCATAATATGACGTCATAATGTGCACTTGCAATAATATACTGTGGGTACTAAGTATGTATAAGAAAATCAATTTGAACTTTCTATGTACATAAAGTATACAATTTATGCATTTTTATTAGCTCATTTGCATAGAAAACCTATATCTAGCCTTAACTCACTTGCCTAAAAAAAGAAGTTCTTAAATGTGTTAGCAAGTTAGGGCAGCCTTATTTTTAAAAGTCGCATGTGTTAATAGAAATATGGTATATTTCTAAGAGTGAAAATGCAAATAGAATCCTTTTCGGATAAAAATGTGGATGTAGGCTTATCAGTTGGTAAGAAAAAATATGCTTGTGAATGTGTAAGCAGGTATTTGGTATTCTAATGATAAATTATTAGCAGGGCATAATAATGACAAAACATGTATCTTTAAATCAGTATTGTTCGCTCGAATATCATTTCAGTGTTTTCCCCTCGAAATCAATTCTCGCAAAAATGTCATCATCGCTTAAGGTAGGTCGCGGGTTTGCTTTTGTCATCAATTTTGGTACACAATTTCGACGATTCGAGCGGCTGTTTTGTGCACATTTGATTATGACGTCAGTTACGTCACAAAGGCAACGTTGCGTTGTTTCCCGCTTAATTCTCTGCAAATGACTTCAAGTCAGTACGAATCAAGTAGATTAAAAGTGCATGCTATTGTACGTAAACCCGGTACATGTTTTATAATTAAATTTCAGTCTGAACTCTCAAGTGATTACTAGTATATGTAATGCCCTAGGAAAAATTAAATACAATACCAAATGAAAGGAATAATTTATATTGTAAGTATTACTAAACTGCTAAAAGTCAATCAGAATAAGTCGGCGTGAAAGTTATGGTATGCAGAGAGTAAGTTATCATAAATAAAATTGTTTAGCGGAAAACTTGAGGGGTTGTATTTGCGCACGTTATTTGCAACTGGGGGAACATGCGTATTGCATCATGACTGCTAATCAAAGCTAGGGCGAAAAAATATGCGTATAATTTTCAGAATGGAATCAATCCTCAACACTAAAAACGCATTAAATTTAATACATGCATTTTCCTTTTTTTTTTCTTCTTATCATCATCATCATCATCATTTTTATTAAGTATTGTGTGGTTACTCATTATGTATCTAAATCTCATCTAGTCGCCTTGTTTTACTGGCTGATAAATTGTGAAATGCTTTCAAGATCCAAATTTATACAAAAACCTGTAAGACCTATATGACACTGTAAACAATTTACAAGTATCTTTTTCTATTATTAAAAGTTTTAAACAAAAGCTCTAGTCTAAGTGTAAAAGCTCAATTCAAGTGTATGTATTTTACATTTTGTGCATGGAAATTTGATTAAGAGAATTCGTAATTAACAAATGCTTAAGAGTTAGGCCCATGTACCAGCTTGCGTCTAATATATATAGAAAGAAAATTGCAAATACCCCCCTAACCCACCACCCCACCCCACTCCCCCGGCTAATTTCCCCAGTATCTGGAAGTTTTTTCTTTACCGTTATTTTTTTAATAAAGTGATCAAATTTTTGTGTTATGCCTGAAATCCTTTCCACCATGAATTTCATAAAAATATAGGAACTCATATTTATCACTCGCGGTGTTGTCGATGCATGTTAATTCTCATGCACGAGGAATGTTTATACATGTACCCTTCATTCTGACTCTGTGATTAGAATATGAATTTCACAATACTAGTGAAAATAAGTTGCTGGTCATCCTAATATTTTTTCGCAATAAGTTAAATGATGAATAAAATTAAATTTTGAGTTTATGACATATTTTAGATCTTGCATACTTAGTATTCCAAATGTCAAAATATTTATATTCGTACGGTAAACGTTACAACGTTCAACAAATAACGTTGTAGACATAAATAACGCCATAAACGCAACATTTCAGCAATATAAAAAGGAACTTTGAAATCTAGCGAGAAGACATGTTGATTTTTTGATATCAATAGTTTTGATTTTACCTCATCTTGACATTTTGAAATTCCTGATTAATTCGTCTACTTCTTTAAAAAGTTATCAAACCTTTTAAAAGAAACTATTTTCACAAAATTGGCTTAAAAACGTCATTTTTCCATATATTTCAATAGTAAAGCGTAAAAAATGTACTAATGACAATACCGCGTTTATAGTAATATAGCATTAAAACTACGTAGGCAAATTTTATAAAAATTGCAGATAATACGCAGTAAATTCTCGGGAACATTATATCAAATTTTCAGGATATGTTTTCTCGTAAGAATTTTTATGCAGTAAACCCGCGACCTACCTTAATTCTGCATATGCTATTTCATGCAAAGAAGTAAAAAAAAAAATGAAAGTTTTATTTGCTTAGAAATGCTATAACAAATATAAACCTTGCCACTAAAAGATAAGGTGTCGTAAATCAATCTACATTGTTTGAATTATATATCTTTAATTTTCAGTGAAAAAAGGTTTAATTCTTTTTTGGATAAAAATGTGGATGTGGTTTCATCCGATTCTAAGAGAGAAAAATTTGAATTCTTAAGAATGAGAATACGGAAGCTTTTATTTCTGTATTTGTAGCTGAAATAAGCATAGCATATAGATAATAGTATTTGAAATATATTTACAGGAATTAAAAGAGGATTGAACTCTTTTTCTGCTGAAAATGTTGACGTCGCTTCACCTCTTGGTAAGATAAAAAGATTTCCTTTGACTGCACATATATGCTTATACATATACTTTGGAATTTTAAAACAAGTAAAACGCGTTGGATACACTTTAAAATGGTCATCAAAATATGCTATATTTTCAGGAGTGAAAAGGGGAGTGAATTCTTTTTCGGCTGTAAATGTGGATGCTGCGTCATCAGCTGGTGTGTATTTTTATAATTGAAATATGGGGTTGGCGAGCAGTATTCAAGCTCATTAATTAAGTTGAATAATTCAATAAGCACCAGGAGCAAAGCAAGAAACAGACGTTTTAATCATAAAGCTTGGAGTGAAAAGAAAAGTGAATTTTTTTTCTGATGAAAATGTTGACGTTTCTTTGCCTCTTGGTAAGCATAAAAGAATCAGTGTGGCTGTACATGTTTGACTATGGAATTCTAACTACAAATGAATAGCAGATCATAGTTTTAATAGTTACATTGTATTTAAAATATGCGATTCTCAGGAGTGAAAAGACAACTTGACATTTCGAAAGGAAATGTTGATGTAGCTACGTCAGCTGGTACGAAAAAAAGAAGTTCTTAAATGTGTTAGCAAGTTAGGAGAGGCTTATTTTTAAAAGTCGCATGTGTTAATAAAAATATGGTATATTTTTAGAGTGAAAAGGCAAATAGAATCCTTTTCGGATAAAAATGTGGATGTAGGTTCATCAGTTGGTAAGAAAAAAGATAGTTGTGAATGTGTAATCAGGTATTTGGAATTCTAATGATAAATTATTAGCGGGGCATAATAATGACAAAACATGTATCTTTAAATCAGTATTGTTCGCTCGAATATCATTTCAGTGTTTTCCCCTCGAAATCAATTCTCGCAAAAATGTCATCATCGCTTAATTCTGCATATGTATTTTATGCAAAGAAGTAAAAAAAAATTGAAAAGTTTAATTTGCTTAGAAATGCTATATCAAATATAAACCTTGCCACTAAAAGATAAGGTGTCGTAAATCAATCTACATTGTTTGAATTATATATCTTTAATTTTCAGTGAAAAAAGGTTTAATTCATTTTTGGATAAAAATGTGAATGTGGTTTCATCCGATTCTAAGAGAGAAAAATTTGAATTCTTAAGAATGAGAATACGGAAGCTTTTTTTTCTGTATTTGTAGCTGAAATAAGCATAGCATATAGATAATAGTATTTGAAATATATTTACAGGAATTAAAAGAGGATTGAACTCTTTTTCTGCTGAAAATGTTGACGTCGCTTCACCTCTTGGTAAGACAAAAAGATTTCCTTTGACTGTACATATATGCTTATACATATACTTTGGAATTTTAAAACAAGTAAAACGCGTTACATACACTTTGAAATGGTCATCAAAATATGCTTTATTTTCAGGAGTGAAAAGGGGAGTGAATTCTTTTTCGGCTGTAAATGTGGATGCTGCGTCATCAGCTGGTGTGTATTTTTATAATTGAAATATGGGGTTGGCGAGCAGTATTCAAGCTCATTAATTAAGTTGAATAATTCAATAAGCACCAGGAGCAAAGCAAGAAACGGACGTTTTAATCATAAAGCTTGGTGTGAACAGAGAAGTGAAATCTTTTTCTGATGAAAATGTTGACGTTTCTTTGCCTCTTGGTAAGCATAAAAGAATCTGTGTGGCTGTATATGTTTGACTATGGAATTCTAACTACAAATAAATAGCAGAGCATAGTTTTAATAGTTACATTGTATTTAAAATATGCTATTTTCAGGAGTAAAAAGACAACTTGACATTTCGAAAGGAAATGTGCATGTAGCTTCGTCAGCTGGTACTAAAAAAAGAAATTCTTAAATGTGTTAGCAAGTTAGGGGACATTATTTTTAAAAGTCGCATTTATTTATAGAAATATGTTATATTTATAAGAGTGAAAAGGCATATAGAATCCTTTTCGGATAAAAATGTGGATGTAGGTTTATCAGTTGGTAAGAAAAAAGATGCTTGTGAATGTGTAAGCAGGTATTTGGAATTCTAATGATAAATTATTAGCGGGGCATAATAATGACAAAACATGTATCTTTAAATCAGTATTGTTCGCTCGAATATCATTTCAGTGTTTTCCCCTCGAAATCAATTCTCGCAAAAATGTCATCATCGCTTAATTCTGCATATGTACTTTAATGCAATGAGTAAAAAAAAAATTGAAAAGCTTTATTTGGTTAGAAATTCTATAACAAATATAAACCTTGCCACTAAAAGATAAGGTATCGTAAAGCGATCTACATTGTTTGAATTATATATCTTTAATTTTCAGTGAAAAAAACGTTTAAATCTTTTTTGACATGTGGTTTCATCCGAAAGAAAAATATGAATTCCTAAGAATGAGAATACGAAAGCTTTTATTTCTGTATTTGTAGTTCAAATGAACATAGCTTATAGATAATAGCATTTGAAATATATTTACAGGAATTAAAAGAGGATTGAACTCTTTTTCTGCTGAAAATGTTGACGTCGCTTCACCTCTTGGTATGACAAAAAGATTTCCTTTGACTGCACATATATGCTTGTACATATACATATACTTTGGAATTTTAAAACAAGTAAAACGCGTAGGATTCACTTTAAAATGGTCATCAAAATATGCTATATTTTCAGGAGTGAAAAGGGGAGTGAATTCTTTTTCGGCTGTAAATGTGGATGCTGCGTCATCAGCATGGGGTTGGCGAGCAGTATTGCTAATCAAGAATTCAATAAGCACTAGAAGCAAAGCAAAATACAGACGTTTTAATCATAAAGCTTGGAGTGAAAGTAAAAGTGAATTCCTGATGAAAATGTTACGTTTCTTTGCCTCTTGGTAAGCATAAAAGAATCATTGTGGCTGTATATGTTTGACTATGGAATTCTAACTACAAATAAATAGCAGAGTATAGAATTAATATACCCCAGTAGTTCATTATTTGGGTGTATTTTTTTCAATCATGAATAATTTTTTTTCCTTATAAGATTTCTCATCCATGCAAGTAGCATCCAGGGAGGTGGTACTTTTTCCAGACAGAATTTTTTACTATATGCTATTTTCAGTAGTAAAAAGACAACTTGACATTTCGAAAGGAAATATGCATGTAGCTTCGTCAGCTGGTACTATCGCAAGTGAGTTAAGGCTACGTATGGAGGTTTCAATGCAAAATGATTAATTAAGACCCTAAATTTATATACATACCGCAAAGAAAATGTTAAGACTTGCTTTCTAATACATTCTTGGTTCCCACGATATGCGATTGCCAGTACACATTATGACGTCATATTATGACGTCATCGACCTTTACTACACAGGTTTATAAGAAACATCAACAAAATCGCTTCGGCGCAAGGGCATACCTTACTCTTTTAGACAGAAACAAGGTATAAAGGGACGCAGAATATTCCAAGGATTTAAGATATTGCTGCACAAATGTCGACACAGTAATTGTTTAGATACTATTCGCACAGTTCTAAGTTGAAACAGGGTAAAAATGCACAGTCCAGTGTAAGTTTAGAAAAAAAAAATATCGATTGAAGAAGAGGATAGGATTTGTACAGCAATTTTATCAATTTAGAGAATTTTCTCTTTAAAATTATACTTTATTTATTTTAAATTAAATAGTATATGCCCTTGCGCCGACGTTGTTTTGTTGATGTGTTTTATTACCTTGAATTGGAAAGAACTATGACGTCATAATACAACGTCATATTGTGCACTTGCAATTATATACTGTGGGTACTAAGTATGTATAAGAAAATCAAGTTGAATTTTCTCTGTACATAAAATATACAATTTATGCATTTTTACAGCTCATTTGTATAGAAAACCGATATCTTGCCTTAACTCACTTGCCTAAAAAAAGAAGTTCTTAAATGTGTTACAAGTCAAGGGCAGCCTTATTTTTAAAAGTCGCATGTGTTAATAGAAATATGGTATATTTCTAAGAGTGAAAATGCAAATAGAATCCTTTTCGGATAAAAATGTGGATGTAGGCTTATCAGTTGGTAAGAAAAAATATGCTTGTGAATGTGTAAGCAGGTATTTGGTATTCTAATAATAAATTATTAGCAGGGCATAATAATGACAAAACATGTATCTTTAAATCAGTATTGTTCGCTCGAATATCATTTCAGTGTTTTCCCCTCGAAATCAATTCTCGCAAAAATGTCATCATCGCTTAATTCTGCATATGCTATTTTATGCAAAGAAGTAAAAAAAAAAAATGAAAGTTTTATTTGCTTAGAAATGCTATAACAAATATAAACCTTGCCACTAAAAGATAAGGTGTCGTAAATCAATCTACATTGTTTGAATTATACATCTTTAATTTTCAGTGAAAAAAGGTTTAATTCTTTTTTGGATAAAAATGTGGATGTGGTTTCATCCGATTCTAAGAGAGAAAAATTTGAATTCTTAAGAATGAGAATACGGAAGCTTTTATTTCTGTATTTGTAGCTGAAATAAGCATAGCATATAGATAATAGTATTTGAAATATATTTTACAGGAATTAAAAACAAGGATCTACTTTTTTTGCTGAAAATGTTGAACGTCGCCTCACCTCTAGGTAAGACAAAAAGATTTCCTTTGACTGCACATATATGCTTATTCATATACTTTGGAATTTTAAAACAAGTAAGACGCGTTGGATACACTTTATCTTGGTCATCAAAATATGCGATATTTTCAGGAGTGAAAAAGGGGAGTGATTTTTTTCGGCTGTAAATGTGGATGCTGCGTCATCAGCTGGTGTGTATTTTTTATAATTGAAATATGGGGTTGGCGCAGCAGTATCAAGCTTATTAATTAAGTTGAATAATTCAATAAGCACCAGGA